>NW_026705020.1:1500000-1619449 GCF_029867415.1 Vicia villosa
ACTTTTGACCGTTGGGATCTTCAAAATAAGGTCTGAGTTGTGATATATCATCATTTCACTGTAGCTGCATATTTGGGAAATTTTTCAGCTTTTGATTCTGATTAAAAGAGGCAATGGTTGGGAGCTAAGGCTAGATGGCTTCGATCGGTAGAATTGTAGAACAGACTCCGAATATAAGGTAAGGGGTGGGGTTCTAAATCTATAACCGGATTCATGATGAATGATATGTGGGGGTTAAATTCGTATGAAATTATTCCTGATTATTTGTTGTGATTCTGTCGTGTTGATTCGATGAAATTAGTTATTGTTGTGGTGATAATTGTTGTTGTTTTATGCGATGTTGAAGGATGTTTCAGTGACGATGTATACCTCTATTTATTAGTATAGCGACGATATAAGCTTATGCCTTGTGACGATGATGTTGTTTGTTGTGTGTGTTTGTTGCATTCATATACATATGCATTTTTGGCGACGGCCTGGATTGGCAAATTAGTGACGAAGGCTTATGTCTTGATGCCTCTGTTTAACTGGCAATTGGCGATGGGGGCTGAAGCCCTGGGTACCACATGCATGTGCATTTGATAGAGTCTCATTATATGTGGCACGAGTGTGATTTAATTGTGACGTGTTGTGACTTGAGTTGTTGAATTGTGATGATGTGGAGTTGTAATTATAAATTGTTACATTAATGACGTGTTGTGACAGGTATTGTCTGGAAGATGAGAAATAGTTGTTATAACTATTAATATGTTGTTGTTATTGATTTTTGTTAATGTAACTGTTCAGGTTAATTGTTATTATAAATGTAGTCTGAAAGCTGTAACGTGATAATTTCGTATGATTAAATTCTAATATATTGTTTATCATGCGTTTGTTTATATTGGTAGATATCTCACCCTTTCTGAATGATGTTTCCCTACCATGGGAAACGGACAGGTACTCAAGATAGCGGTGGAAGTTTTGAAGTGATTTTATGAAGTCTTTAGTTGCTGTTAGTCGAGTTGGTGTCTTGCTCTGATACGTAGCACTCGGGGGATAAAACGATTGTTTTATTTATTAATTCTTTTGCTGAATTTTTATATGATTTTGGTTTAAATTGTAACTTAAAGTTACCGTGCAATGATGCTACGACTTGATTTGAATAGTTATGAAGTTTGTTGATTCCGCTGCGAGTTAATTATTGAATTTAAACAAAGTGATTTTTTTGTAATGATTTGATTATCGTTTTAAATTCTTGTGCTATGTATCTATATGAAGGCAAGTAAGCCGTAAATGTTTTTGAGATGACGAATATGTGATACCTCAAATGAACTTGTTTGGAATTTATACTCTGATTTTTCGTATAATTTATCGGGTAGATTTGGGGTGTTACATTAGTGGTATCAGAGCAGGTCGGTCCGTCCGGCCAGAGTCGTCTAATTGTTGTTTATCCCTTAGTATGTGACAAGTGTGTGAAATACTGTCGGTACTTGTTGCTTTCTGGTTGTTGCAGGAATTAGTTTGAGCGAAGTGGGGGAGAAGCTTTGCTTCTCGGATGTGGTTCAGTTGTAAGTTTGCAAAGATGATTGTTGTCTTGGTGTTTCGAAAACTGAATTTCGACGAAAGAAGGTGTCTCTCGAGTTATAAAAAGTTTGGGAGTGAGGAGATATGTTAAGAGTTGTTTGGAATATGTTTAAGTTGAAGAAAAATGAGTTTTTGAGTGGAAATTCCGTAAGTAAAACGCAGGAAATTGCTGAATTTGTTGTGAAACTTCAAAAATTCATAACTGGAGTTCTGGGTATCCGATTCGAGTCCCGTTTGAAGCGTTGGAAAGCTAACGAGAAGAAATTTATTTTAAAAATAGTTCCATAAGCTTTAATAGAACTATTTTTAACAAGATGATGTTGGAAAGAGATGAAGTTTGCGGTTACGCTTGTCCTTGGGACCAGACTTGTGCGTTGGTGTTGCGCTGGACGTTAGTGTCTGAGTTGAGTGAATTTAAGGAGTAATTAATAGGTTTGTTGAAAATAAATTTTAAGAATTAGTGTACCATTTGAGAAGTTTTGGAGATACCGTAAAGAGTGTCGCCGCATGGCGTCGATGTTCGCACTTTCGAATAGCGTTGGAATAGTTTGCAAGTTAGTAACGGTTATGTTGAAGAAATACTGGAATGGTCGACATATGTGTAGTCGATTTGAGATGTGTTAATGGGTTGTTATGTTGGATAGTTGGACATGGAAGTGTAGTCGATGATGGTTGTATCGGATAAATTTTCGAGGACGAAAATATTCTAAGTGGGGGAGAGTTGTAACACTCGGTATTTAGTTAATTATTTAATTAAATACTTTCAAATTATTTCGAATTTAATTATTGAATTTGTGGAGTGTTGAGAATTGTTGACATGAGTTTTTATGATTAATTAGTCGATTAATTAATCGATTAAGTTGTAGAAATAGTATTGAAGAAATACTAGATTTATTATATGGACTTAATTAAGTGATGGTGGTAGTAAAAGGTGGGGTGTGAATGTTAGGCCCAATAGGTTTAATGAAATTAGGTTAAGATAAGGATTAGGTTAATTAGAAGATAAAAAGTCTTGGGAAATTGGTCATGCGAAGTTGTAGAGAAGAGAGAAAATAGGAGAGAAATTCATTCCCGTTTTTCTTGCAGCAGTCTCACTAAATCGAAGATCCCCAATTCGTTAACCGTTGGATCGTCGCCAAATTTTGTGGGTAGGTTCGTAACACCTATATCTAACTTTTGACCGTTGGGATCTTCAAAATAAGGTCTGAGTTGTGATATATCATCATTTCACTGTAGCTGCATATTTGGGAAATTTTTCAGCTTTTGATTCTGATTAAAAGAGGCAATGGTTGGGAGCTAAGGCTAGATGGCTTCGATCGGTAGAATTGTAGAACAGACTCCGAATATAAGGTAAGGGGTGGGGTTCTAACTCTATAACCGGATTCATGATGAATGATATGTGGGGGTTAAATTCGTATGAAATTATTCCTGATTATTTGTTGTGATTCTGTCGTGTTGATTCGATGAAATTAGTTATTGTTGTGGTGATAATTGTTGTTGTTTTATGCGATGTTGAAGGATGTTTCAGTGACGATGTATACCTCTATTTATTAGTATAGCGACGATATAAGCTTATGCCTTGTGACGATGATGTTGTTTGTTGTGTGTGTTTGTTGCATTCATATACATATGCATTTTTGGCGACGGCCTGGATTGGCAAATTAGTGACGAAGGCTTATGCCTTGATGCCTCTGTTTAACTGGCAATTGGCGATGGGGGCTGAAGCCCTGGGTACCACATGCATGTGCATTTGATAGAGTCTCATTATATGTGGCATGAGTGTGATTTAATTGTGACGTGTTGTGACTTGAGTTGTTGAATTGTGATGATGTGGAGTTGTAATTATAAATTGTTACATTAATGACGTGTTGTGACAGGTATTGTCTGGAAGATGAGAAATAGTTGTTATAACTATTAATATGTTGTTGTTATTGATTTTTGTTAATGTAACTGTTCAGGTTAATTGTTATTATAAATGTAGTCTGAAAGCTGTAACGTGATAATTTCGTATGATTAAATTCTAATATATTGTTTATCATGCGTTTGTTTATATTGGTAGATATCTCACCCTTTCTGAATGATGTTTCCCTACCATGGGAAACGGACAGGTACTCAAGATAGCGGTGGAAGTTTTGAAGTGATTTTATGAAGTCTTTAGTTGCTGTTAGTCGAGTTGGTGTCTTGCTCTGATACGTAGCACTCGGGGGATAAAACGATTGTTTTATTTATTAATTCTTTTGCTGAATTTTTATATGATTTTGGTTTACATTGTAACTTAAAGTTACCGTGCAATGATGCTACGACTTGATTTGAATAGTTATGAAGTTTGTTGATTCCGCTGCGAGTTAATTATTGAATTTAAACAAAGTGATTTTTTTGTAATGATTTGATTATCGTTTTAAATTCTTGTGCTATGTATCTATATGAAGGCAAGTAAGCCGTAAATGTTTTTGAGATGACGAATATGTGATACCTCAAATGAACTTGTTTGGAATTTATACTCTGATTTTTCGTATAATTTATCGGGTAGATTTGGGGTGTTACACTACGAAGAGGTGAAATTATGTTCTACCTTATGGGAGAGTTATAAATACAATAGATTGATCCTATAAGGAGATATTGTGAAGTCGGTTAAGGAAGTGTGAAACTTGTTGAATATGCCTACTATCGTGATTGTTTGAAACAGAATTGAGTGGAATATGTTGTTGATGAGTTGTTCGGTAATAAAGATGTTTTGAGTACCGATGGATTTTAGTGTGAAGTGAATTGGTAGAAAAGATGGAATAAACTTTAGAACTCTTGGAGTCGTATTTGTGATGGCAGAGTAACGATAAGTATAAAAGAAGAATTTTAGAGGATTTCTGACACCTATTGAATATGAGGAAGACTTTGTTGAGATGTCGAGTGGGATGATATTTGGGCACGAAGGATGTCATAGAATTTGGAGTAAAACCACGAGTTACGAGTGTTATGTTACTGCGTTGCGTAGGAAGTCTTTAAATATGTCGGTGCTAATGGTGAAGGAGTTGGATTTAATGGGACAATTTAGAGACTTGAGTTGGTATGTGAAGGAACTCGTAATAGTGTTAGATTGGGTATGGTAGGAGATTACTAGTGGTATTCTTGACGAGATTAGAGAAGGTCAGAAAGATGATGTTGAGTTGATCGATAGGTTGACTTTGAATTACCAAGGTAAAGGCGGTGAATTCAGAATCGACGGGAATAATATAATGAGGTTGAGTGATTGAATTTGTGTTTCTGATGTTTTGAGCTTCGGAAGAATATTCTAGAAGAAGGACACCGTAGTGAATTATTGAACTATGACGATGTTAATGAGTTTGGGTGCAAACTCGGAAAGGACACTATTATGTAGTAACGACGGTTTATGCTTACATATGGTTGTCGGCTATCTATTGACAAATTGAGGACTTGATCACCCTTAATCTCTTGTTGATAGTAGACGGAATCTTATAAATGAGATGAACTTGTTTTGTTACCTTAATGGTGTAAGATGTGATGAATACTAAGCCGTGGAAATAATCACTCACTATGATGTGTGAACTTATGAAGAGGTGAATATGAAAGAGTGCAACATGATGGACAAATGACTTAAGACGAGTAATCAGAGTCGCACAGCGAAAGTGGGATGTGGAGTAGTGTTATGAGTACTACTCGTGGGAGGTGAGGAATTAATATGTCAGGAGCTTACATAGAGAATATGTGTTGATCTATATGTTGGATTTAGAATCCAGTGGAGGTAAGGATGTCGTGTCGAAGAATTATAACTCTTTTGAATAATTGCCGAGATGATGAATATGTTATTACGGTTGTACGTAGTTAACGAGTATGTATTCGGTGAAATTAAAACGAAGAGTTGATGCTATATGATGTTGTAATAATTTTGCGCTGTTATTGAGGTGGTGTTGTAGATTCCAGATATAATAAGGAATTATACTCTAAGAAGGATGAGGTTGATTTAATTCTTAGAGAAGAGCGAGACTCAATTTGAATTATTTTGTAAGAGATGGTGTATTGAGGCTGACGAGTGTGATTGTAATTACTTGTGTGTACTTGTTCTGATAGTTAGGATATTTAAATAGAGGAAGTAAATCAGGAAATTGGTTTTCGCTGGATGCGAGTAAGGATTGCTGAGTAGTGAATTGGTATCATGGATGATGAAGAATGATTCTTGGACAAATGAGTAAAGAGAGTCGGAATCTGGTAAAACTCAGAAATCTATTTGGTAATGATGGTTGTAATGAGTAATCAGAATAGTGCAGCAAAAGCGGAATGTAACGTGTTGGATAATTGATGGTGTGACTTAAGAGGAGTCAGATAATTGGAATTCAATAGTATGGGAATATAAGTATTGAGTTTCTTGAAGGAAGCAGTTGGTGAAAAGTGTAAGTATTGTTTTATCGCTCAGACGAAAGAGTGTGTCTAAGGTTGGTATGTTTAGTAGATGGAATGCATTGTTGCAGCGTCGATAAGGTGTGATCATACCACAGGTTGTGTAATTATATTATTCAGTTATTGGATGCATAGTATGGGTTGTATCTCAATGGTACATTGTTGTCAATCTTTTAGAGATGTAATGAGTGGTACACCTTTGGGGAGTCAGATGCGACGTAAGAGCTGAGAGTGAATGCGTGAGATGTGCTTTCTGTTGGTTATACAAGATGAATTTGAGGATTGAAGACCAAAAGTTGAAGTAACTGTGCGGTAAAGAGATAGCGTTGGTCAGAGTGGCTTAGGGAGGACCTATCACGAAGTAATGTTAATTAGGAGCTGGAGATTCAGGTGAAGGACTCTTGTAAGAGCTGGCTACTTGAGGTATGTTTTCGAGGACGAAAACTCTTTTAGTGGGGGAGAGTTGTAACACCCGTATATTTTAATTTTTAATTTAAATGGAAATTTAATTAATAATTAGAATTATTGGTGGTTTGTGGGATATTAATTGGGAAAGGATGGTTATGGTGTTGGGCCATGTGTGATGTTAAGGGATGAGGGGGTGTTATGTTAGTAAAGGCCCTATTCTAATTAAAAGGTTATTTTATAAAATAATAAGGAATTGAGAATAAGAGGAAGGGATGTGAAAAGAGTTTGGAACACGAAGAACGTGAAAGAGGAGCAATGGAGGGAGAGACCAATCAAGAACTCTTGGCTAAGGTAAGGGAGGACTCTTCCGGTTAATTTCTATTATGTGATTATGGGTAATAGGATGGATTAACGTATGATTCGATTCGATTGGGTATATTGGGATTTGATATTGTTAGGTATGTTATGATTTGGGATAATTGATGAATTTGTATAAATTGTTGGTTATTGATGTGTTGTTTTGATGTATAATGATGTGTGATGAGAAATTCGATGATTTTATGCCTGTATGCGATGTCTGGAATCATTTTGGGTGAAAAGGATGTGAAATCGCAGAGTCTGAATGCAGACCCGTAATTCTGCAAAATCGCCAGGTCGCGCCGCGAACCTCGGTTTGCGCCGCGAACCGTTGGGCAGAAAACCAGGAAGTTGTGATACGCTCAGGTCGCGCCGCGTCCATGTGTTGGCGCCGCGAAGGCGTAACTTTTTCTCATTTCGCGCCGCGAACCCAGTTGGCGCCGCGTGCTGCAGCGATAATTGTTTTCTTTGAAAAATGTAAAAATGTGTAACTTTCAGACCGTAAGTCCGTTTTAGACGCCGTTTTGGACGTCGTTCCTTAAATTGAATGTTCTACCATATAAAATAAATAAAACAATAATAACTTGATTTTATTTTGAAAAGTATTGTTTTCTTCAAATCTGGTTTACTCTTGTTTTGCATAAATGTTGAGGTGCAATGGTTTGTTGTTTGCATAATTGAATATGTGCAATGATGGGTGTTGTTATAATATGATTGCTCCTGCTTGTTATGCAAAATGGATGTTGTTCATGGTAAATATGGTTATTATGTGTTTTGATGAATGATGATGTAAATGCCCTGTTATTGTTGGGTTGATTTGTTGTACTTGGTACACGATTGTGAGGGGTGCTATTGTTGTTGCACTGTGTGGTGAATGTTTTATCTGTTATGATGTCGTGGTTGTAACTGGTAATTGATATACATATATTGTTGATGTAAAATATGTATTTATTTGTAGTTGAGAAAGAGCATAACTGTGTGTGGCTATTGATTATCGTGGTGGTTGATGATTATGACATTTGGTTGTTTAATGTTGATGGTGAGCATGTTATGGTTGATACATGCATTTCATAATCATGTTGTGGGCTGTATCCCTTATGGTGGTGGGACAGCGGTAGCTAATTCCCATTGTGTGGAATTGGTGAGAGAAGTAGCCGAATCTTTATGGTGGTGGATCGGTGAGATGGGTTATCCCATGTTTGGTACCACATGCATATAGTTGCATTTGCATTAGGTTGTTGTGTATAATTATAACATGAATGGAAGATTGTCCAATGTTATAATATTTGATGATGGTGTAATTGTTATGGTGTTGTCTTTTGGTGATGTATTCTAATATTGTGTGAATTGATGAATAATAGATGTGAATCTGAATATATGACAAATTGGGTGAATGATATATTATGATGTTTTGTTGCTTATGAATGCATAACATTGATTAATTGAGAATGAAACTCACCCTTACTTGTTGACAATTTTCAGATTAAGGATTAGCGGCATTAGTGCTCGGTGAGGATAACTCGTAGAGTTTATCTGTTGTTTTGGGTCGTGTCAGTCATGCTCTGATCTTGTAACACTGGGGGACGATAGTGATCAGTGCATTTTGATGCACATTCCTCTACGGTTGTACTTATACATTTCCATGGTTTGCTTGTCTTATTTTTGTATTTTATAATGTTTTTATATTTTAAATTATTTTTATTGTTAATTGATTTTCGTATTTATTTTTCAGCTTTAGCAGTCTGCACGGAAACGATCATAACTGGAGTTCCGGGAGTCCGATTGAGGCGTTCTAATAATCGCCGGAAAGCTAAGAGAAAGAGCTACAACTTTTATGTTGGAGTCAAAGTCAGAATCAGAACCTATATTTCCCAGAATTGCGTTTGAAGCTGCATCACTATTTTATTTTCAGTTTTTGGGTCGTTTAGTAGTGGGCCTGGTTTTGTCATTCGACCCAGTTGGGTCATAAACGTTTTTTTGGCTGATTCCTAATAGGTCTAGCAGCCGTGTTACTGTTCATCACGAAACACTATTCACGAATTTGGAGTTTGCTTTGTATGATCATGAGGAACTAATTCATCAAGGATCAATCTGCTGTGACTCGGATTCCACTTTGAGGTTTTTATAATTCCAATTATTTGTTTCCTTTGAATTCTTCCTATAATTCCAATTATTTGCTTAATTTGATTGTTGCTATAGGATAGATTTCTTAAATTCGATTGTTGATTGATGATCCTGAATCAATTTCGTGTTAACATAGCTTTTATATTATCACGAACGATCAAAGTTGCGTTTGCTTAATTCGTAACAGTTTTAATCCGTTTGCTTAATCCGGAATTCAGGAACATCTGCCGTATAATTTCTATTGCGCTTGTCAGTAGTTGTTATAATCGAATAGGAACGAACGAACCCGTTAGGGAATTGGGATTTTATAAATCTATGATAAGTTGGGAACCCGAATCAGTAGGATTAGTCATTTAGCTTATTTTGATAATCACTTAATTTACTCTGTTTTATAAATTGATTCTAAAACAAACCCCCATTATCGTTTTTAGTGTTAGTTAATAAAATCGAGAATCCTTGTGAGAACGATATTCGAGTTGTCGTTACCGCTAAACTACGTTTTCAAAATACTCGTTTTTTATCCGTGCGCGACAGCGGATCAAATTGGCGCCGTTGCCGGGGATTCTTGTTGTTATTAACTGATATTAGAGTCATAGGTTTAGTGTTCTCGCGTTTAGGCCGTAGTTTCCCCACGGTTTTGGCCAATTCGCGTTTTGAGTCGAAAAAAATCGATTTTTGGAAAAATTGTGTTCGATTGTAAAAAGTTTTTGCCTACTGGAAGCAGAAAAATCGTGTGATCAATACTCCTTTACTCTAGAAGAGTAAGGGAAATCGACCCAAAATTGCCAAATTCCTCTTTTTTCTATTTTTAATTAATTATTTACTGTTTTGTCAGTTTTGAAAAAATCCAAAAAAATTCCCAAAATTCTTATTTGTCTTAATTAGTTTAAATTTTGTGTTTTTATATTTTTATAAATTTATTTTAATCGTTTTCCTTCTTTCTATTTCTTTCTGCCTATATGGGACATAATCGGTATTTCGGTGTATGTTGAACCCATGGCTGAACAAAGAACACTAATGCAGTTGGCTGTCCCTAATGTGAACTATAATGGTTTATGTATTGACTATCCTGCGGGTGATGCACCTTTTGAATTGGAATATGGTTTAACAGATTTGTTGCCTAGGTTTAACGGTTTTGCAGGTGAGGATCCGCATAAGCATCTGAAGGAATTTCAGGTTGTGTGCTCTGCACCTTCCGAACCTTCACTAGAGGATATTGTCAAACAAATGGCTGCAAATAATCTTCAGTATCAACAGCAAGTAGATTCTACTCTCCAGACTTTGCAAACACAGATTGGACAGCTTGCCACTTTGATGAATGCCATGCAGCAAGCTCAAGGATCAAACCAACAACGCTTGGAAGAGCATTCTGTTTTTCAAATAGAGTTTCTTTCTGAAAATGTTGTTGATACGTGTACTGATTTGTTTGCAGATGATTTTCCATCATTGTCTGGTTTTGATGATGTTTACTCTTGTGATGTTTGTACTGACACTAAAATTTGCTCTGTTTGTATTGAAATTGAGGTTGCCTTGCAAGTTGATATTCTTACTACAGATGAGGTTGCAAATAAAGTTGTTCATGTAGATGAAGCTCTCGACACCCCGGCTGCCCGGATCAAACCATCCATTAAACAACCACCTTCCCGGGAGCTGAAACCAATTCCTCAAAATCTTAAATATGCTTATTTAGAGATAAATGAAAAACTTCCGGTTATAATTTCTTCTAAACTTTATTTTGATCAAGAAAGTAAGTTTTTGCAGGTTTTGAAGAAGCATACCAAAGGAATTGGATGGACCTTGGATGACATTTATGATATTAGTTCGTCCATGTGTGTGCATAGGATCTCACTTGAAGATGCAACAAAAGTAGTGAGGCAGCCCCATAACCTTTGGTTCCTTGATGCTGTGAAAGATGAGAGCACCTTCACGTGCCCATTTGACACTTTTACTTTTAAAAGAACATTCTTTGATCCTGGAATAAAAGGAGAAGGAGCTAAACCACTTTTTAAGGACGATGAGCATTACCGAAAGCTACTCCATGAGAGCTCCACTTTGGAAGAAGAGAATATAGAAGACCTCTCTTTGGGAAAGGCAGCTTATGTGATCACTTATCCCCCTTGACTACTCGGGTGTGTTCTTTCCTTTCTCTCACTCTTATTTTATATTAATGTTCTTTCATTGAGGACAATGTATGTCTTAAGTGTGGGGGAGAGAATCATTTATTTGTTTTGTTTTCTTTCAATATTTTTTTTTGTTTTTGTTTTAATTTCAACCAATAAAAAATGCATCTTCTTGAAAGTTTTAGGCTATAGACTGATTTGAGTCGAGTTTGCGGAGACGTGGGAAAAATTCACAAGATCGGTATCGTTCTAACACCGTAAGTCTCCTGCATATGGAAATCGATTTGAATTTTTTATTATGTTTTAGCCTTAAATTCTCATTCTCTGACAGCTCTTGAGTAGTTTATTTCAGCAGTCGGCACCATCTCTCACACACTTTACGCAGGAAGCCGATGAATATAAGTGAATGTTCCGAAAAGAAAAGAAAAAAAGAGAAAAGAAAAAGGTAATACACCTTCTAAGTTTGGTGATCCTCACCCGGTCACTTAACCCAACGGTTGTGTAATCTTCAAAAAAAAAAAATTTTCAAAACTCTTTGTTAGTTGGTTCAGCGGTTTCTGGTGCTGAACTTGGTAGGGAGGATTACGGTCCGATCCCCCGCAACTACGTCTGAGTAAGCAAAGGGTTATGCCACGCAAGTACCGGAACCCCGTGCAAAAGGATCAGAGTCACTAACCGGTCGTCCTGCAATAAGTGTGTGGAGATAACGGGCTTAATGTGATTGCGCCTGAATGAAAAAGAGCAAAAAGGATGACTAAGTTAGGCTATGGTATAATAATATGATTTGAATTGGTTTGTGTATTTAGGAGGCTTATGTCTGCATATCTGTGGTTAGTGTTCTTACGATGTCCTTAGTGTGCAAGATTAGTACCTATCGATGCAAATTTACCCAAAGAAGATTGGTAGCCTAGGATGAGTAACTGTTGATGTATTTCTGCTTTCTTTGTTTTGTTTTTCATTTTGCTCGGAGTGCAAAAGTTCAAGTGTGGGGGAATTTGATCAGTGCATTTTGATGCACATTCCTCTACGGTTGTACTTATACATTTCCATGGTTTGCTTGTCTTATTTTTGTATTTTATAATGTTTTTATATTTTAAATTATTTTTATTGTTATTTGATTTTCGTATTTATTTTTCAGCTTTAGCAGTCTGCACGGAAACGATCATAACTGGAGTTCCGGGAGTCCGATTGAGGCGTTCTAATAATCGCCGGAAAGCTAAGAGAAAGAGCTACAACTTTTATGTTGGAGTCAAAGTCAGAATCAGAACCTATATTTCCCAGAATTGCGTTTGAAGCTGCAGCACTATTTTATTTTCATTTTTGGGTCGTTTAGTAGTGGGCCTGGTTTTGTCATTCGACCCAGTTGGGTCATAAACGTTTTTTTGGCTGATTCCTAATAGGTCTAGCAGCCGTGTTACTGTTCATCACGAAACACTATTCACGAATTTGGAGTTTGCTTTGTATGATCATGAGGAACTAATTCATCAAGGATCAATCTGCTGTGACTCGGATTCCACTTTGAGGTTTTTATAATTCCAATTATTTGTTTCCTTTGAATTCTTCCTATAATTCCAATTATTTGCTTAATTTGATTGTTGCTATAGGATAGATTTCTTAAATTCGATTGTTGATTGATGATCCTGAATCAATTTCGTGTTAACATAGCTTTTATATTATCACGAACGATCAAAGTTGGGTTTGCTTAATTCGTAACAGTTTTAATCCGTTTGCTTAGTCCGGAATTCAGGAACATCTGCCGTATAATTTCTATTGCGCTTGTCAGTAGTTGTTATAATCGAATAGGAACGAACGAACCCGTTAGGGAATTAGGATTTTATAAATCTATGATAAGTTGGGAACTCGAATCAGTAGGTTAGTCATTTAGCTTATTTTGATAATCACTTAATTTACTCTGTTTTATAAATTGATTCTAAAACAAACCCCCATTATCGTTTTTAGTGTTAGTTAATAAAATCGAGAATCCTTGTGAGAACGATATTCGAGTTGTCGTTACCGCTAAACTACGTTTTCAAAATACTCATTTTTGATCCGTGCGCGACAGCGGATCAATAGTTATAGAGATTTATGAAAATTCTCTATTTTATTTGGTGTTGGATTATGGTTCCAATTGGTTATGTTGATGATGTTCCTTATTCCGCTGTGATAAACATAATTTTGTTTTTTGGTAAATCGTTTCCTAATAAAGTATGACTTGACCATGATTGGTTTATTTATTTTAAATAATTGTGGCACCCTTGTGTTTATGTTTTACTCTGATATATCTATTTAATTTGCCGCGGGGTTTAGAAGGGTGTTACAAAGCCCATTCAGATTTTTTGTTTGAGGTAGTAAATCAAAATTTTGTTAGAAGGAAAAAAATGGTATTGGGCTCAAGTGGAAATAGAAGTGGGCTAAGACTACAAATGCTAGAAAATTTTATTTTGTACCCCTATAATTATATCCATATCCCTATATGAAAAAAAAATTGGACCGAAATATCCTCGTATAAATAGTACATAATTTAAATTTTTTCATTTTTTTCTCACATTTCAGAAAAAATTTCAAAACACCCAAAAATATATAATCCGAAACATTTTTTCAAAGTCTTCCGGTTTTAAAAATACCACACCAGATTACCTAGAAAAAGAATTCTGGTAGTTTTCTAAAGTTGCATACCAGAAAACTTATTTAAAGTGTTCCGGTGGTTAATTTTTTTTCAAAAATTCTAGTCTTTATGCAACAGTTTAAAACTGTTGCCTAAAGTGAATAACAAATAAAATAAAACCGTTGTCTAAAGTGTATTTTGCAAAAAGTGTGGGTTGTTTGGGAAGATTAAGTAATCACCATAGGCAACGATTTCTCTCTATTAGCCAATACTTTTAGGAAACAGTTTTGAACAGTTGCATAAAGTCTAGATTTTTTTCTTAAAATTAAATCACCGGAACATTTTTAATAAGTGTTCCGGTATGCATCTTTAAACCCCACTTTAAAACTACCGGAACTCTTTTTCTAAGTGTTCCGGTGTGGTTTTTTCTAAACCGAAAGATTTTTGAGAAGTTATTTGTATTCTATGCATCTAAAATCAACATTATTATTATGTCAATCCAATTTTGTGTTAGTCTTGAAGAAAATCCATATTACTTAAAATTTTCATGTTATTTGAATTTGGCTCATGAAGTGAAAAAGTGATTATGTGAATAAGTGATTTCTATGCTTCTTTAGCCATGATCAAAATCATGCTACGCTAGAGATATTCTAAATGCTACTATATGCTAGAAACATGCAAATCTATGTTAGATTATGGAGAAGTTCATGTTATGGTAATTTTCATGTTACTTTAAGATATATTTTCTTGAACAATTAAGCTACTTTCAAGATTAAATTAACTCAAAACAGGTATAATTCAAGTAAACACTGCATACATTCAACAAGAATCATTCACACAATCATGAACATGATCAATGGCTTGTAATAAAGAAGATTCAAGGCCTACCGATAGAGCGGAGATTTTCTCCGGTTAATTTTGAAAATTTACCGACAATTTTAATGACGAGAAATCCATAAAACTTCAAGAGGTTACTTTTCAATAACCCTTCCAAGCTTGAATTAACTTGATGATAATAAAAGATTATTGTTGGAATATGATGAACATAGAAAGTAGGAACTTGAATAATTGGTGACATTTTGATGAATCTTGAATGGTTGAAATTGCTTAAGAAATTGCTTGAGAAATTGTTGAATAATGCTTGAAATTGATGAAGATTGAATGAAAACCTTGCCGAATTAAATGTGGTGAACCTTGAAACTTTGATGAAATTTTGGATGATGATTATTGTTGAATTTGCTTGATATTGAATGGTGAAAACTTGTGAAATTATTGATTCTTATTGAATTTTGGATGGAGGTTTAGTTCCACCATGCTATAAACCCCATTTGAAATTTTAGATGGTGATGGGGATGAACTTTAGTAATGATTAGGGATGAAGAAAGTAGTAAAAAATTGAGAGATCAGAGTGAATACAAATGAAAACATGAGAATGGTGAAAGTGGTAAGTAATGGTTAACCCAAAAAATTTGAGGAATTGCATGTTTATATAATTTTTGTAGGTGATTATGGATCCTAGTTACGGATCACCAATCTCAACCGTAGGATCAAGTGTTATCAATGGTGGAGGTTTGATGAAAAGTTAGTAGAAAATGGATTTGATTTTGTGTTAGTTTGGAAACTATATGAAGTTGAACTTAGTTAGAAGGATTAAGGGTAAAAGTGTAAATGCATGGGTTTGAGAATAAATAGGTAGTTAAAGGAAGTTAGAGGCAAGACATCTTGGTGTTTAGCATAAGTACCAAGTCTCAATGTAAGACTAATGGTCACTTGAAATATCACTTGAAATGACTTGAATTTTGTTTTGAATTTATCTTTGAATTCCTCACTTTTTCTTTTAACTTTGTGAATTAAACCATTCATTTGGATGTTCTTCTTTAAGAAGTGATTTTGTAGGGAATAAGCATTTTGGTTGACAGTTGAATGCAGAATTATTCCTTGATTTTCGAACAACTTTCGGATGACTTCGATCCATGATTTTTGCCGATTATGTGATGTGTCTTTTTCTTTGCAACAAGGTGAACACCATGGCGAAAGTATGAGCTCTAACTGATGTCGGAAAGTGGAGATAGAGGCATGGAAAGAAGGCTTGATGGAAGTTGATTTTTTTGTTGGAAATTACATGTAACATAAATATGACATAGTCAATTTCTCATGAACGGTGATGAATGCTTGATTGAATCATTGTGGGATATATCTTGAAAAATTAGGGATAAAAAATTGAGTCGGTGGTGGAAATTTGACCGAAAGTCAACTGTTGACCAAAAGGTCAACTGTTCCAAAAAATGTAATTCCTTCTCCTTTTGCTTTGTAGTCCACTCTTACGGCTTGTATCTCAAATGATTCATAATGTAACTTTAAATTTCCAATGAATGAAATGTTTTCTTGTATTCCAATTTTGCCCTTTTCTTCAAATTCAAGCAATCTCCGAATTAAGCGATAACTTTGACAACCATGAATTTCAAATAAAGAGATGGTCCACACCGCACGTAAATATGAGAAATAAACCTGAATAATTATCAGATAATGTCTTCCTTGAAAACTCGCTTCGAATAGATTAAAACCAAAATCACGAAATCTTGACATAATGATTGTGCTGTAACACCCCATACATAACTGACTAGTATATTATGCATGAAACGTTAAAATTGATATTGAGTACATACAAAAGCTATAGATATAGAGAGATCCATATAAAATACAACATGAAATTCTACTAAGAATTACAACACATGTGTCTTCAATGGATCTGCACAGCGGAAAATGAGATCTGACGAGGTCTCCGAGCCATCACCACTTTAAGCCGTCAATCCGAACCTGCTATCTGTCAAACGCTACTAAACTACACCTGAAAAAAATATAAGTTGATTGGGGTGAGATTACTAAATCTCAGTGAGTCCTCCTATCCTATGGGTCCACTCGGTTCTACAGGGTACATGCATCAACAAAACCGAATCCACCATTGATCCGGGGTTGTCCTCACATCCGGTACAAATACGGAGCAAACACATGATTCGTCCACCATAGGAGTCATCATATCACAAGTATACAAATAGTATAACAAACACGTATGCCAAAACCCATACCCGTGTATGGGGAATCCAGAAGCGCGTTAATGCCTCGACTAGGTTATAAAATACGCACCCTCGATGAGTTACACCCATGCCTATTGCCAAGAGACTCGTACAAGCACACTGCAAGAATAGTTAAGCGGGTTCGTACAAGCCTATTTGGCCGCGAGATGACATTAGCCGAAATGGCGTCATTGTCCCGGTAACCACCTTTACGCACGTGTGTTCACACCAAGTACTGAACCGTCGTCTTGACACATGAGCCCATCGGGCGAAAGCCTAGTTCTTAGTCTACTTGACTTCACTAGAGGTGAGTTACCGATTATGTATTAGCCTACATGGCCACATAACCCCACCATACCGAGCACGCAAGTGTGTTAACGCCAAGTGAGTAAAAACCCCGTACGGAAACTCACGAGCACACTGCAACGGTAGCTCAGGTGTGAGCCCCAATGATCATAAGATCGAGCTATAACATGGACCACAAAGTCCGGGACACTCCATTGACCACAAGTCGGAGTCATGTTCCCAACCTAGCCCCTGGCCCGCTTCGATTCAAGCATACACACGCATAACAAGCGATAATCCATACAATACAACCAATTCCGATCGTTTAACCAAAACGACGGTGTCCACAGATTCCATGCATCATACATAATGGCATAATAATTCCAAATATGGATATCACATTCATAATAAGTAATAGATAATTTATACCACGCATAACGTAAGAATTATTAATCAGTTAGTAAAGACATAAGTTCTTATACTAATTCAGTGGTTCACTAAGTGGGGTTCCAATATTATTAAATCAAACATTCTGGTTTGGGGACCTATTTCATTAGATAGTACATGTTACTAGCTTTCCAACGATATAAAGTTTGCGCGAAACGGACTTATGACGCAAAAGTTATGAATTTTCGAAGTTTTGGAAAATCTGCCCCAAACAGTGATGTAACGGGTTACATGAATCATGTAACCGGTTACATGACCCAAAAACTTCGTTTTTCACCATTTTTCACACATGTAACCGGTTACATCAACCATGTAACCGGTTACATCGCTGACAGACCCAAAAATTCTGCATTTTAAGAGTTCTAAACCAGTGTCAAACCTATCCAAATAATTCCCAGCTTCACATACGATCCATAAACGAATTCTAACATGCAATAATGATCCAAAACATTTAATATACTCATGAAAACATATTTCTATCATTCAATCAAACATGCATCATGTTATCTCAATCTAAACCCTTAATCATGCATAAATCCCAATTCCTACCCCAAGTTCTAACTATGGACTCACCTTGCATCAATGGAGCTTTGGATGATGAACATGCTGCAATTGAGCTCCTAACTTGACCAAAACTCCAACTCCAAACTCATCAAACCCGTATCCCTCCATTCACACATTCAGCATGACTGACACAACTTCAAGCTCAGTTTTCTCCTTCAAAACAGAAGCTATGAACGCGAACCATATGTGCAAATCGAAGAGAATTTCGTTAGCTTTCTAACGAGACCAGAACCGTTACGATCGGAGTTACGAGTAGAGAGTTATACCTGATTTAGTGGAGGCTGCCATGGGAATACGAAAATGGAAATTGATGCATGAGTTCTTCTTTTCTTGTTTGCCATATTCTCTTTGCTCTCCTAAATAAATGATTCTTTAACAATGTCACATATCCATTTATGCCAAACAAGTCCTTATGGCCCATGCATCATGTCTATTGTCCACTATGCCCTATAACTATGCCATAATCACAATTTTGCCATCTTGTTGGTTTCTAACCAATATCTCTCTATTCCAACTAGCCTTTGGATTTTCCTACTAATCCACTTACTCTTATAATAATCTCTTTAGATTAATATAGAATAAATCTATTGTGCCTTCCAATTACCAATTAACCAATTCCTTAATGTATAATTAATCCACAAAGTCTTCTTATTATTTCCTAACCAATATCTTTCTATTTAATTTTTCAAATATATGGTTGTTTGAGTTTAAAATTTTATTTTTGAAACATCCAGAGCTAAGAATAGATTGTTAAATTTTTCGAACTAAACTAGGTTGCAAGATATGTGTAACTTGACATTCATCCTCGAGGGATGCTGAATGCTTTAGACACAAGTAAGTGAAATCTTTATATTAGCTATGATAAGTTGGATAGTATCGGGTGAGCGTGAATCAAAAGCGTTGAAGACTAATAGAAAACTTAGCGGACTCTAAGTGCAACCTGTAGCAAATGTTATGATTGTTGGGTTAAGATTGTTTATACCATTATTATGATTTTTGACAGACTAACAACAACTTGAGGGACTGATCCACCTTGATCTCTTGTTGATATTGGGCACAATTAAAATGAGTGGAATAGATCGATCTCGTCAATTGTACGAGCATGCGTAGTTAATTGTATGTGCAAAGTGAAGTATTAGGTAACCAGATTTGATTTAAATATTTATTTTTAAATATTTATTTTTAAAGCCTCTCGTGATCTATTATATACCATAAATATTCATATTTTATGTGATATAATATTTTTTTTCTAAAATATATTCTCTCTATCTTTTATAGAGTTGTTTTATTTTTCCATGATTTTTTTAAAAAAAATTTAGTTCTCCGTGTGATAATTAATTTTAGCAAAGTATTTTATTCAATATTTGATTATTTTATATAGATTTTAGCCAAGTATTTGTTTAATATATTTTTATAAAATAATTTGCTTGAGTAATCATTTAACGACCATATTCAATTGAGACTAGAGTGTGCAGAAGAAACGTCTTGTCCTATTATTTTTATTTGCTGTTATAAAATTAAACTAATAGTTTACATAATTTTTATGCCTTTGAAAAAGAATTGAAAATAGTTTTTAACTGTGAATTTAAAGTGAATTTTTTTACATAAAATGTGTTTGCAAACATTTTTCTGATTTTGTTACAACCTTCTAGTTTCTGAGATGAAACTACTTTTGTATGCTGGAATATAACTTGAGATATGAGAATTACCTTTTATTATATTTTATTTATGGGTTATAATATTTTAACTTTCCATCGTATGAAAATCAGTTTTCTTATCATTTGATTTTATTTGATTAGGAAATTATATTCCAATATTTTAAGTATTCTAATTTCGAGGGCGAAACTATTTTAAGTAGGTAAGAATCTAACATCCCGATATTTTATATTTAATATAATTATTATTTAAATAATTTATTCAATGTTTATTTATATATAAAGTAATATTTATATTTTAATTATTTATACAAATTATTATATTTAAATGATTTATTTCATAAATATTCATTTTGATAACTCAGTAATATTGTAATTAATCTTTATTATTTATTATTTTACTATGTTATGGTAATTTTAGGAATAGTTATAGATTTTAATAATTAAAATTAATTATAAGATTAGATTTAATGATTAATGATAATTATGATAGAATAATAGTAGTGCTTTAGTGGTTTAGAAAAAAATATTTAAAGAAAAGAAAGAAAAAAAGTCAGTGAAATGTGTGTGGTTATTATCTTTTAAATTAAGTTGGAATAAGTATATTAGATTAATTTAAAATTAAATAAATATGTGTTGTTGCTATTATTATCTTACCAACTAAGTTTGGATAATTATAAATATACGTGTGGAAATAACAAGATGCATCTTCTTTTCGCTAACCCGTTTCATAAGAACTTCACAGTTAAACGTGCTTGACTTGGAGAAATTTAAGGATGAGTGACCTTCTGGGAAGTTTTTCGGAAAGCGTGTGAGTGAGGTCAAAGCATGCGAAAAAGACCTGTGTTGGTTTGTGGGGTCAGTCGATAATCTTGAAAGCAGTCTTGGGCGTTACACCAATGACCAGTCCCAAATTGCCTAAGGATACAAGGCTACAAAACTCAAGTTTGGGCTATGCAAACGAAGAAAGTTTCGAAGTAATGGCCATCGATCAGTCCCAAATTGTCTAAGGATACAAGGCTACAAAACTCAAGTTTGGGATATGCAAACGAAGAAAGTTTCGAAGTAATGGCCATCGACAATTTGGCGATACAGATTGGAGGAGTCCAAAAGGATACAAAACTCAAGTTTGGGATATGCAAACGAAGAAAGTTTCAAAGTAATGGCCATCGACCGTTTGGCAATACAGATTGGAGGAGTCCAATAATATATTACTTAAAGAATCCAACTGAAATGCAGAAAGAAAAATAAGTATTGTGCACTGAGTTACATATTAATGGGAAATGAACTATTCAAGAAAACACCAGAATGAGTCATACTTAAGTGTTTAGGAGAAAGCGAAGCTTACTTGGCATTATCGAATGTACATAGTGGGGCATGCGGAGTGGCATAGCTTTGTTCCCACCTCTTCTTTGGGGGGATCACCAAGCATCCATGTTTGTTTAACTTGTGAATATTGCTTTGTTATGTTATACTAACCAAAATACAAAAAAAACATATTTTTGTTTTTCAAAAAATTTGTGCACTGTAGGTGATTAAACCAAGTGTATCCCACCGCTCTTAAAGCTAGGGTTTTGGGGATCGACCCTCAATTAACTGGGCATTCATGGAAGCTAAATGGATTAAAATTCAAGAGAGATATCCTTATCATCAAGTGTCATGTTCTAAGCATCTTTCCACTTCATTTGGTCAAGTTCATCTCAAGATCACGTGGCTTGATTCATCAAGAAACTTCATAGTTTCTTGTGTTTATTTTCATGCCTTCTTCAACAAGTTTCATCAAGCTATGAGATTCACAATCAATTGTTCTTCAAGAGATTATCATTTCAAGGTCTTTTGTATCTCCTCATGCTTTATCATGCAATAAATGTTCAAAAGATTCAAAGTTGACTCAAGAAGTTTGACCTAATTTGACAAGTTCTTGATTCTATGATCAAAAGGGCATAACTCCCTCAATTTTCAAAATTTTTGAGTGATTCTTTTTGCAAATTACTCTCCTTGACATCATAAACAACATTTCTTCACAAGTCAAGAGGAAATTTTGGGAAGAAAGTCATCAAACGTGGAAGGACATTATAGGTCTCCTTTGAAAGTTCAAGGAATTGTGTATCAACTTCAAAAGATCATAACTTGCTCAATTATTATCATCTTGAGCTCATTCTTTTTGCATAGTAATCTTGAGCGAGCCTACTTTAATTCATCTTTGAAATTCAAGAGCAAAATATGAGTGTAAGATCATGCAAGAATGTAAAACATTATAGGTCATGGTTGGATGCCTAGGTGTTTAAGGCACATCTTGTATGCAAAAGTGACCTCAACGCCAAATGGTGCAATCTTAACTTTATCTTACATAACGTTTGTCCATTAGCCTATTTTTATATTCTATACAACTTTTATTTTGGGACTTTTGGCAAATTCAAGCTCTAAGACACATTTTTGTCACATACATCAAGGTGTTTGATGAAATGACCTCGAGGGAGTGCCTTGTTTTTGCCCAAGTTATCAATATCATATCTCCTAATACATGGCACCTATGAAGATGATTCTTTTTTTCAGTGTGTTTATCTCAATGAGAAGAGTATTTGACTCGAGGAAAATTGGAAAACGCACGAGTCAATTGTTGCACCCCAATTTTTGACCATTGAGATCCCACCATATTCTAAGTAATAGGATCATCATTATTATCATTATCATCATGCATATATCATTTGTTAACCCAAAAATACAAAAATTTGTTGTTTGTTGCTTGTGTCTCTAGACAGAAGACTTATCAGGAAGAGACTAAGAAAATTAGGGTTTTGAGGACCACAAAGGAATTCAACATTCTTCTATGATTCAAAGCATTCTCTAATCAATATCAAGGTCCAAGGAGGGTTCAATGCAAGATCAATCACCTTCAAGTTCATCAGAAGCTCCAATTAGGGTTTTTGACCTAATTCCACTAGAGGGTTGACTTTTAATCAGGACATGGCTCCAAGACTCAAACCTTGATTCAAGGGAATCCAAATAAACATTATAATCCATCCATATCATTCATTTGAAGAGGAGAGCTTGATTCAATTGGAAATCACAAAATTGCAGTTCATTTGGAAAAAGTCAACTATGCAAGCCAACCTTTGACTTTTGAGAAAAATGGCCAACTATGGACTTCTAAGGATCCAAATCATCATCATATGGATATTGAAGACATTTGATCAAAGAAAATTCAAATAATTCATCAAGAATAAAAAATTTAACAAAAGTCAAAATTAGAGTTTTAAGTGATTTTTAACCTAATTTTGGGAACTTCAAATTTTGCCTACAAACTCAAAAATCTCCAAACATGAAAGTTGTTGATATTGACAAAACAAACGACTTATTATAATGCAACTTTTGGCTAAAAGTGATTATTTGGAGAGATTTTGGATTAAGAAGATTTATGTTCAAAAGACTTAGAAAAATTCTAAGTGTTTTCACCTAGTTTTTTCTTAACTTTAAGACATTTTTTCTCCATGATCTAAAAAGAGTTTGAGGAAACTTTCAACAAGTGGATTAAAATATGTAGCAAGGGCTTTACAAAGAGATCACTAGCATGAAAATCTATGGCTTGATCAATGAGATATGATTTTGTGAAGAAGGCACCATGAACACTTGAATTCAAGAATGAAGATGAAGAACTTATGAACCAAAACCATTTCAAATGTAAAGATTCCTTTCTTGCAGCCCATGTAACTTGTTCCAAGCACCATAATCAGTAGATTACACTTGCTTTTGAGCTATAATCCAAGTGTTTAAGACATTATCCAAGTGATCATTCTATTAATGGCACAAAGTTAACACTTCCATTCTAGTAAAGTGACTTTAATCACAACCACTCTTCTCTTGAGCCACTACAATGTTTCTTCTGCTGCAAAAGCACTTCAAATGCCACAAGAAACCTCCCAAAGTTCACACCACGGTCACACCAAGCATGCTTAAGCATTGTACCTTCCATGGGAAAACCAAAAATCTCATTTCTTCACATATAAGCAAGATGGTACAAGAGTCAAATGGGAGCTTAAAACTCTGAGTTTTTTTCCTCCACAAACCCTAACTCTTTCCTATAAATATAGGGCATTGGACATTTCATCAAACACACAAAATTTCTCCAAGTCACCCTTGATTCCAAACTTCTCATTTTGTGTCATTTCCATTTTTCAAGTCATTTTAAGTTAGAAAGTTTCTGGAAGTAAACCAACACTTCCAACAACTTCCATACATCATTTGGAAGCTGTTGATCACCTCCAAACACTTCCCAAACACCTCTAACCAAAAATCATATTTCAACCTCCATTAAAGGTCTTAACCTTCTAAAATCCAAACCAAATACTTACTAACCAAATTAACCTTTCAAATAGCTTCTGTTTATCATATAGAAGCTATCCATAACCCTCAAACACTTACCAAAATACTTGAACCAGAAATCATCTTTCAAAACTCCATTAAAGTAGTTCTTTGTACCAAACTTGTCAAAATCAAATTGGCTCGTGCGTTTGCAGGCTTTTTGTGTTGGATACCTTCTAAACATCATATAGAAGCTATCCAAACATCTGTTTTGGAATTGTAACACTTGGAACATACACTTCCAGCCATAAATTTTTCTTTGTGTAGGTGGTATCGTGTTTAAAGTTGCGGGAACTTACAAGCCATTCTGAGCATTGCAATAGCTTCCTGGTGGATCACTAAAGCTAACTGAACCCTTAAGTCACTCCCAGGTCCTCTCAAGCTCTCTACTCGACCTCACATTTAGAGGTATGTAGCTCAACTCTGAGTTCCTTGAATGGAGCTCAGTTCATGTGTTTCTTGATACCAAAATGTTTACTTTAACATGTTAAATGATAGCCCTAAGGTTTTAGGGATCAATTGTTCAAATTAAGCATTTAATTTTGATTTCAAATTTTAGGGTTCATACGGTTTTCTCTGAAATTCATGATTTAGGGTGTGTTTTAATTGTTGTTAATGACATGGTTGAACTCGTGATCAAATTCCAAGCATTTCAGTGTTTTACGTTTCTGAAATTGATTAAGTTTTTGAGAAAATCAGAATCACCATTGATGACGATATTGTTCTTCTTCATCGAAGAAGATGAAGTCTGGGTGAAGGGAATTTTGAATTTCTGAAATTTGTTTTATTTTATGTTGATTGGTGTATGTTCGCTTATGACTTCATCGTAATAGATCACTTGGTAACAAAGCATTGACTTAGCGTGTCTCAAAGGTCTAGGGTTCGAATCCCCCTCGCCCCAGACTTTTTGTGAATTATTTTGCACTTTTCATTAAGGGTTTATCTTCATATATTATGTGTTGGATGCGCCTTATGATCAACTGCAAACAGCTGGCCCAGTGGTTAAGCTTTTGACTTGCAACCTTGAGGGCGTGGGTTCAAGCCTTTGCTCCCACAAATCCTTAATTTTTATCACTTGTTTCTTTAATTATTATTAAAACTTCAAAAAATCATTAAAAATAGGAAATTTAATCTTTTTAACTCCTTCTTTTTTCTGTGATTTATTTATCTTATGTATTTTCATACCATGTTAAAAAATCCCAAAAATATTTAATATTTATTTATTTAAAATTTAATCCAAAACATGTCTTTTATATTGAAAAATCAACTAAAAAATCATTTTGTTTTGAATATTTCTTTCAAAGAACTTTGTGTATGTCTTTGTAAATATTTTTTTAGGGTTAGACTAGGATGTCTTTGACCTCTTCATGTAACCTTAGACCATTTTTCTTAAAGAAATTGGTATTTAACAATTAAAATCAATTAGGTTTTGGTGTTCATGATTAAACCCTAATTTGAAACCCTAATTCAAAAACCCTAGGTTTAAAACCCTAATCCAAAAAGAAACATGTTGATCTTTGTTTATCCATGATTAATTAAGTTTGTTATCTTGTACATACTTGTTGATTTAATCCTTGTTTTGTACTTAATTGTTACTTTAACCATTATCTTGTTAATTTCTCATATGTGTTGTTTATCTAACCCCATGTTTATTCATCATATCAATAATTCATCATTCATACATGAGTTTGAATATAAGGGTTTAGATACACCCATCTCTCTTATTTGTTGATTATCATACTTACTTGTTTGTTCTTGTGTCACATGATATCCCACACACACACTTGAGGTGTCCATTGTTGATTGCTTAAGTTTGTTATTTTTGTCCAAAAGGATGGGAATGATATTGACTAAAATTGTCAAGGTACTCAAACTCCCTTTCCAATATCTTTTATCTTATGTTTAAAAGTATTGTTAAAGCTTTTACCTTGTCTTTTAAAATGGTTTAGTATTGTTAAAGCTTAACAAAACCCTTTTGTTTTGAAACCTTGGTACTAAAGAATAGAATTATTCCCGGTGAAACTATTCTTATTCCATTGACCCAGTAGGTCTTTTGTTTTAAAACCTTGGTGTTAAGAAAAAAATTATTCTCGGTGAAACTTCTCCTAACCCATTGTCCTTGTATTTTAAAGCTTGGTCCCGTTTTTTTTTAAAACTGTTAAGTACTTTAAAGCTTAACCTTTTAAACTTATTAGGTATTTTAAAGCCTAATCTTTTTTATAAAATGTTTTGTTAAGTATTGATTGTTAGAACAAGATTTGTTCTGATCAATTATCTTAGTTTTGATGATAACAATAATTTGAATTTTGCTTAAGATAATATGGTACTCTAATCCAATGCAATTTCCCTTTCAGGAAATATATAAAGAGTACGCATAATTCAGCGCTCAGAAGCTTTGTCTCAAAGGGTTCAGCATGCAACATCAGAACATGGTCTGGCAAGACATCAGAAGATGGTCGAAGCAGAATCAGAACATGGGTCTATGGAAGCATCAGAAGAACAAGAGAACAGAAGCACTGAAGTTCTGATGGTATCACGCTCAGAAGCACTTCAAGGTCAGAAGATTAGAAGATGCTATGCACCAAGCTGTTTGACTCTGATGATATTCAAACATTGTATTCACAAACATCAGATCAGAAGAAAGTACAAGTGGCAAGCTACGCTGACTGACAAAAGGAACGTTAAAAGCTACTAAAGGCTACGTCAGTAGACACAGCGTGAACAAGGCTCGAGGTAGTTGACAAAAGCGTATAACATTAAATGCGATGCTGTACGGAACACGCAAAGCATTAAATGCACTCAACGGTCATCTTCTCCAACGCCTATAAATATGAAGTTCTGATGAGAAGCAAGGTTAACGATCCTGAACGTAAACAACGCATATTAACTTGTTGAAACGCTGTTCAAATTCAAAGCTCAGAATCTTCATCTTCATCAAAGCTCACTACATTGCTGTTGTAATATATTAGTGAGATTAAGCTTAAACGTTAAGAGAAATATCACAGTTTGTGATTATCGCTTTTAAGAAGCAATTGTAATACTCTTAGATTGATTACATTATGTTGTAAGGAACTAGAGTGATCGTGTGGATCAGAATACTCTAGGAAGTCTTAGAGGTTATCTAAGCAGGTTGTAACTAGAGTGATCGTGTGGATCAGTAGACTCTAGAAAAGTCTTAGAGGGTATCTAAGCAGTTGTTCCTGGAGTGATCAGTGTGTGATCAGAAGACTCTGGAAGACTTAGTTGCTGACTAAGTGGAAAACCATTGTAATCCGTGCGATTAGTGGATTAAATCCTCAGTTGAGGTAAATCATCTCTGCGGGGGTGGACTGGAGTAGTTTAGTTAACAACGAACCAGGATAAAAATAACTGTGCAATTTATTTTTATCTGTCAAGTTTTAAAGCTACACTTATTCAAACCCCCCCTTTCTAAGTGTTTTTCTATCCTTCAATTGGTATCAGAGCGCCGGTTCTAAGGTGCAAGCACTTAACCGTGTTTAGAAAAGATTCAGGAAGAGAAAAACGCTTCAGTAAAAGATGGTTGATGAAAGTGAAAAGTCTACACCTGCATCTACATCTGGCTCTGCTGAGCAATACAACGGTAACAATGGTTATACCAGACCGCCGGTATTTGATGGTGAAAACTTTGAATACTGGAAAGATAAACTGGAAAGTTACCTTCTTGGTCTAGATGGTGATCTATGGGATCTTCTGATGGATGGTTACAAACATCCAGTGAATGCCAGAGGCGTAAAGCTGACAAGGCAAGAAATGAATGATGATCAAAAAAAGCTTTTCAGGAATCATCATAAATGCAGAACTGTTTTCCTGAATGCTATCTCTCATGCTGAGTATGAGAAGATATCTAACAGGGAAACGGCCTATGACATATATGAGTCCTTGAAAATGACTCATGAAGGAAATGCTCAAGTCAAGGAGACTAAAGCTCTAGCTTTAATTCAGAAGTATGAAGCCTTCAAGATGGAGGATGATGAAGACATTGAAAAGATGTTTTCAAGATTTCAAACTCTTACTGCTGGATTGAGAGCTCTTGACAAGGGATACACCAAGGCTGATCATGTAAAGAAGATCATCAGAAGCTTACCCAGAAGATGGGGTCCTATGGTGACTGCATTCAAGATTGCAAAGAATCTGAATGAAGTTTCTCTGGAAGAGCTTATCAGTGCCTTGAGAAGTCATGAAATAGAGCTGGACGCAAATGAGCCTCAAAAGAAAGGTAAGTCTATTGCATTAAAATCCAATATCAAGAAATGCACTAACGCTTTTCAGGCTAGAGAAGAAGATCCTGAAGAATCAGAATCTGAAGAAGAAGATGAACTGTCCCTGATCTCCAGAAGGCTAAATCAACTCTGGAAGACCAAGCAGAGGAAGTTCAGAGGCTTCAGAAGTTCAAAGAAATTTGAACGTGGAGAATCTTCTGATGACAGAAGATTTGACAAGAAGAAGGTCATGTGCTATGAATGCAATGAGCCTGGACACTTCAAGAATGAATGTCCAAATCTTCAGAAGGAAAATTCCAAAAAGAAGTTTCATAAGAAGAAAGGTCTTATGGCAACCTGGGATGAGTCAGAAGATGATTCAGACTCTGAAGATGAGCAGGCCAACTGTGCGCTGATGGCGACAAAAGATGACGGATCAGAATCTACATCAGAATCAGATTCTGAAGAGGTATTTTCTGAACTTACTAGAGATGAGTTAGTTTCCGGTCTAACTGAACTTCTGGAACTCAAGTCTCAGATTAGTCTCAAATACAAAAAGCTGAAAAAGCTATTTGAATTTGAAACAAAGAAGCTTGAGTTGGAAAATTCTGAATTAAAAGAAAAACTTTTAAAATTATCCAATAATGTTGGATCTCCTTCTGATTCAGAAAAATCCACTTCTAGTCTAAACCATATTCTGAAAGAATATGATTTAAGTTTCAGGAAGTTCTTATCTAGAAGTATTGGCAGAAGTCAGCTAGCTTCTATGATATATGCTGTGTCTGGAAACAAAAGAGTCGGCATTGGTTTTGAGGGTGAAACCCCATACAAACTTGAACCTGTTGATGAAATGAAACTCACATACAAGCCATTGTATGATCAGTTCAAGTATGGCCACTCTCATGATATTAGGCACACTTCACATGCTCAAAGTTTTCACATAACACACACCAAAAAGCATGTGACACAACCTAGGAAATATCATGAAACTCACATTAAAAATTATCATGCTGTTCCTCCTATTGCTTACAATGTTAAACCCAAGTTCAATCAGAACTTGAGAAAATCTAACAAGAAAGGACCCAAGAAAATGTGGGTACCTAAGGATAAGATTATTCCTATTGCAGATATCCTTGACTGCAAAAAGGACAAAGCACAACATGTCATGGTACCTGGACTCTGGATGCTCACGACACATGACAGGAAGAAGGTCTATGTTCCAAGACCTGGTGCTTAAGTCTGGAGGAGTAGTCAAGTTTGGAGGAGATCAGAAGGGCAAGATAATTGGCTCTGGAACTATAAAGTCTGGTAACTCTCCTTCCATTTCTAATGTACTTCTTGTAGAAGGATTAACACATAACCTCTTATCTATCAGTCAATTGAGTGACAATGGTTATGATATAATCTTTAATCAAGAGTCTTGCAAGGCTGTAAATCAGAAGGATGGCTCAATCCTATTTACAGGCAAGAGGAAGAACAACATTTATAAGACAGATCTGCAAGATCTTTTGAGTCAGAAGGTGACTTGTCTTATGTCTGTTTCTGAAGAGCAGTGGGTCTGGCACAGAAGATTAGGTCATGCTAGTTTGAGAAAGATTTCTCAGATTAACAAACTGAATCTGGTCAGAGGACTCCCTAATCTGAAATTCAAATCAGATGCTCTTTGTGAAGCATGTCAGAAGGGAAAGTTCTCCAAACCTGCATTCAAGTCCAAGAATGTTGTCTCTACCTCAAGGCCATTAGAACTCTTGCACATTGATCTGTTTGGCCCAGTCAAAACAGCATCTGTCAGAGGGAAGAAATATGGATTAGTCATCGTAGATGATTATAGCCGCTGGACATGGGTAAAATTCTTGAAACACAAGGATGAGACTCATTCAGTGTTCTTTGATTTCTGCATTCAGATTCAATCTGAAAAAGAGTGTAAAATCATAAAGGTCAGAAGTGATCATGGTGGTGAATTTGAGAACAGATCCTTTGAAGAATTCTTCAAAGAAAATGGTATTGCCCATGATTTCTCTTGTCCTAGAACTCCACAGCAAAATGGGGTTGTAGAACGAAAGAATAGGACTCTGCAAGAAATGGCCAGAACCATGATCAATGAAACCAATATGGCTAAGCATTTCTGGGCAGAAGCAATAAACATTGCATGCTATATTCAGAATAGAATCTCTATCAGACCTATTCTAAATAAGACTCCTTATGAATTGTGGAAGAATAGAAAGCCCAATATTTCATATTTCCATCCTTTTGGATGTGTATGCTTTATTCTGAACACTAAAGATCATCTTGGTAAGTTTGATTCCAAAGCACAAAAATGTTTCCTTCTTGGATATTCTGAACGCTCAAAAGGCTACAGAGTATACAATACTGAAACATTGATTGTAGAAGAATCAATCAATATCAGGTTTGATGATAAGCTTGGTTCTGAAAAACCAAAGCAGTTTGATAATTTTGCAGATTGTGATATTGATATATCAGAAGTTGTTGAGCCAAGAAGCAGCGCATCAGAAGCAGAGCTTCTCAGAAGAAAAGAATCGGAAGATCAAGTATCAGCTTCTCTGGAAAATCTAAGCATTTCTGAAGAACCATCTGTCAGAAGATCATCCAGACTCATCTCTGGTCATTCAGAAGATGTCATTCTTGGAAAGAAGATGATCCAATCAGAACAAGAGCATTCCTTAAGAACAATGCAGACTGTCAATTAGGTCTTGTATCTTTGATCGAGCCAACTTCTGTTGATCATGCTCTAGAAGATCCAGACTGGATAATTGCTATGCAAGAAGAACTGAATCAGTTTACAAGGAATGATGTTTGGGATCTTGTTCCTAAACCTGATGGATTCAATATAATCGGTACAAAATGGGTCTTCAGAAACAAGCTCAGTGAGAAAGGTGAAGTGGTAAGGAACAAAGCCAGACTGGTGGCTCAGGGTTATAGTCAGCAAGAAGGGATTGATTATACAGAAACCTTTGCACCAGTGGCCAGGTTAGAATCTATTCGTCTATTAATTTCATTTGCCACTCAACATAACATCACTCTCTATCAAATGGATGTTAAGAGTGCCTTCTTAAATGGTTATATAGATGAAGAAGTTTATGTCCATCAACCTCCTGGTTTTGAAGACTCTATGTCTCCTAATCATGTTTTTAAACTTAAGAAATCATTGTATGGATTGAAACAGGCTCCCAGAGCTTGGTATGAACGCTTAAGTTCTTTCCTTCTGGATAATGGTTTCACTAGAGGAAAAGTGGACACTACTCTCTTTTGTAAAACCTTTAAAAGGGATATTTTAATTTGTCAAATATATGTAGATGGTATTATTTTTGGAACATCTAATGCTACACTTGGAAAGGAGTTTGCCGAGTCTATGCAGGCTGAGTTTGAAATGAGCATGATGGGAGAACTCAAGTATTTCCTCGGAATACAAATAAATCAAACATCAGAAGGAACGTATGTTCACCAAACCAAGTATGTGAAGGAACTTCTGAAGAAGTTTAATCTTCTAGACTGCAAAGAAGCCAAAACTCCTATGCATCCAACATGCATCCTAGGTAAGGATGAGGTAGGTAAGAAGGTAGATCAGAAGTTATACAGAGGTATGATTGGATCTCTTCTATATCTGACTGCTTCTACACCTGACATTCTGTTCAGTGTTTGTTTGTGTGCTAGATTCCAATCAGATCCTAGAGAATCTCATTTAACTGCTGTTAAGAGAATTCTAAGGTATCTGAAAGGTACTACTAATGTTGGTTTAGTTTACAGAAAATCTAAAGAATACAACTTAGTAGGATTCTGCGATGCTGATTATGCTGGAGACAGAATTGAAAGAAAAAGTACTTCAGGAAGTTGCCAATTTCTTGGAAGTCATTTGATCTCTTGGTATAGCAAGAAGCAAGCAACTATTGCTCTATCAACAACAGAAGCAGAATATGTCGCTGCTGCTGGTTGTAGTACACAGATGCTCTGGATGAAGAGTCAGTTAGAAGATTATCAGATATTTGAGAGTAACATTCCTATATTCTGTGATAATACTTCTGCTATATGTTTATCTAAGAATCCTATTCTTCATTCAAAAGCTAAACATATTGAGATTAAACATCATTTCATAAGGGACTATGTTCAGAAGGGTGTTATATCTTTAAACTTTGTTGATACAGACCATCAATGGGCTGATATCTTTACAAAACCCCTGGCTGAAGATAGGTTTAAGTTCATTCTGAAGAACATCAGTATGGATTTATGCCCAGAATGAGAAGATGAGAAGTTCTTATGTATGAGTATCTTCTGAAATGAAAATGGATTATTTTTTATATATCAGAAGTTCTGATTGAAATCTTTTAGAAATTATGATTCGGTTATTACTAACGTTTCATTGTCTAAGTTGATTTAGAATATCTTTTAAAGCAAAACAGCTGTAACGTTTTATCTCGGGATGGTAAACCTGTCGTTACTATTCATGGATAAACGTGCGTGCAGTTGAAGGGACGCCGACCATAGGTAACTGTGCTAGTCACCTCATTCGTCTTTATTATCTCTCCTCACGTCACGTAACATTAAATGCTATTCATCATTCGTTTCATTTTATTTTTTTTAAATACTCTTCAAACATTTCTCCTTCCCTCTCATATTGTCTCTATTCACTCTATCCTTTTTGCATTCATATCAAACCCTACCTGTTCATTTTCTGCAAATCCATCATGAACTCTTCATCAAGCCCAGGAAATCATGAAAATGATCAAAACAACAAGAGAAAAGCTGTTGAAACATCACCTTCCAAACCCAAAAAGATAAAAATCACCTATGATCCTCTCAAGGTGAATCCATTCGAAGCAATGTTATCTGGAAACTATTCTAGACGTGTGTTTCATCCCCCTGGTGAAAGCCCTCCATCATCTCCATCTTCTTCCTCATCTTGTTTCCTTCTAGACTCAACTTCCTCTTCATCTAACCTTTCCTCTCCCTCAACCCATTCCGAAGAAATCTCTTCATCTCCACCCGCTGAGAATGTTGTCTCTGATAAAGATTGTGGAAGATCTGCATCAGAACCAAGTCTACCTGATCCCTCGCCTGGAAGCCCAAGAAGCAGTCAATGAGGCGTTTCACTCCTTCATGGCATGCTGGCACAGACTTTGTCTTAGCTAGGGTCTTAGGTTTTAGTCTTTGTAGTTTTCTTTTTTTTTTCCTTGTTGCATCTGCTTGTTAAACATCTTCATGTAATATCTTTTGATGATAAATGAAAAAGTTTCTTTGCTTTTACATTCCAGTGTTTTTATTTGTCGTTTTATGCATCTGAATCTTTTGAAATATTCTTTTTGATGTTATGACAAAAAGGGGGAGAAGATAAATGATAAATGATTTGATTAATCTATCAGTTGCTGGGTAAAGCTCCCACACATTCTCTAACAAGAACTGCAAGTTCTATATGGTTTAAGTGTTTTGCAGGTATAAAGAAGTGAAGAGAATCTTCAAAGCAAACACAAGAAGCAAAACCATGGAAACTGAAGCAAGCCGAGTGCTGTCAAGCTTCAGAGATCAGAAGCAAGAAAGTAGAATGAATCAGAAGCACTGATAATAGAATTTGATCCATATTTGTCTATTTACTTTGACAAAATTCTATTTGCTCTGATACATTATTTTAGCCTATATGGCTCTGATACATATAATGTGTTCAAACATATATTCTATGTTCTAACTCGTTCATGCTGACTTTTGTCGTTTAGTTTTTGTTCTGTAACATTTCAGGATGTAGAGATGCTCTGATGATGCTCTGGTACATTCAACAATGTTCTGATACAAATCTAGCATGAAGTGATGTTGGTAGAAATTCAAGCTCTGAAGCTATCCGAGGGAAGCAGAAATTCAAAGTTGTGAATGTTCTAAAGATCCAGAAAACTCAAGTTCTGAAGCTGTCCTAAATGGAAGCAGAAATCAGAAGCTGTGAATGTTCAGAAGATCAAAGAAATTCAAGTTCTGAAGCTGTCCTAGATGGAAGCAGGAATCAGAAGCTGTGAGTGTTCTAGGGATCTAAGGAAATTCCAGTTCTGAAGCTGTCCTATGGAAGCAGAAGTCAGAAGCTATGAATTCTCTAAAGACAGAAGCTTATATGATCGTCTCTACCGAAATAATCAGGGAAGTCTTTTATTAAAGTTCTTCGAGTATTTATTTCAGGGGGAGATTATTTATCTCAGGGGGAGATTGTTAATCTCAGGGGGAGACATATTCATATGCTTATGCTATAGCTGTGTAATTTGTCTTTTGCCGTCTGTTCTTTCTGAAAGCAAATTCATATCATTTATATATGTTTTTGTCATCATCAAAAAGGGGGAGATTGTTAGAACAAGATTTGTTCTGATCAATTATCTTAGTTTTGATGATAACAATAATTTGAATTTTGCTTAAGATAATATGGTACTCTAATCCAATGCAATTTCCCTTTCAGGAAATATATAAAGAGTACGCATAATTCAGCGCTCAGAAGCTTTGTCTCAAAGGGTTCAGCATGCAACATCAGAACATGGTCTGGCAAGACATCAGAAGATGGTCGAAGCAGAATCAGAACATGGGTCTATGGAAGCATCAGAAGAACAAGAGAACAGAAGCACTGAAGTTCTGATGGTATCACGCTCAGAAGCACTTCAAGGTCAGAAGATCAGAAGATGCTATGCACCAAGCTGTTTGACTCTGATGATATTCAAACATTGTATTCACAAACATCAGATCAGATGAAAGTACAAGTGGCAAGCTACGCTGACTGACAAAAGGAACGTTAAAAGCTACTAAAGGCTACGTCAGTAGACACAGCGTGAACAAGGCTCGAGGTAGTTGACAAAAGCGTATAACATTAAATGCGATGCTGTATGGAACACGCAAAGCATTAAATGCACTCAACGGTCATCTTCTCCAACGCCTATAAATATGAAGTTCTGATGAGAAGCAAGGTTAACGATCCTGAACGTAAACAACACATATTAACTTGCTGAAACGCTGTTCAAATTCAAAGCTCAGAATCTTCATCTTCATCAAAGCTCACTACATTGCTGTTGTAATATATTAGTGAGATTAAGCTTAAACGTTAAGAGAAATATCACAGTTTGTGATTATCGCTTTTAAGAAGCAATTGTAATACTCTTAGATTGATTACATTAAGTTGTAAGGAACTAGAGTGATCGTGTGGATCAGAATACTCTAGGAAGTCTTAGAGGTTATCTAAGCAGGTTGTAACTAGAGTGATCGTGTGGATCAGTAGACTCTAGAAAAGTCTTAGAGGGTATCTAAGCAGTTGTTCCTGGAGTGATCAGTGTGTGATCAGAAGACTCTGGAAGACTTAGTTGCTGACTAAGTGGAAAACCATTGTAATCCGTGCGATTAGTGGATTAAATCCTCAGTTGAGGTAAATCATCTCTGCGGGGGTGGACTGGAGTAGTTTAGTTAACAACGAACCAGGATAAAAATAACTGTGCAATTTATTTTTATCTGTCAAGTTTTAAAGCTACACTTATTCAAACCCCCCTTTCTAAGTGTTTTTCTATCCTTCATTGATAAAGCTTAACGCCCAAAAATATTTTGGCCACTTTATCCCCCTTTTAATTTTCTTTTAAGAGGAACTACAAAAGCTATGACTTCCGTATTGTTAAAGAGGTATGTAGGCCTAAGATGCGATGTCTTATCGAGCTCACTTTCAAAAACTTCTTTTCCCATCCCCACCCTCTCTTTTAAACAAGTTTCACATATGATTTTCAAAATACATGTACAAACAAAAACAATAACATTTTCAAAGAGGTTACCATGGAGTACCATGGATATGAGGGGTACTTAAAACCTTCCCCTTGTATAACAAACCCCCTTACCCAAATCTCTGATAAATTTATTAGTTTTTATTTTAAAAACTTCTGTGAGTTTTATTCGCTCTTTCTCCCTTTCCTTTCAGAAACAATAAAGGGCGGTGGCGACTCTGTTTAAAATAAATGAGCTAAGTCTTTCACATAACTTTAGTCTCACCAATTTCTCCTCTACATAAAAGTGGCGACTCTGCTAGGGATATTGATCAAATTATTGGTGTATCTTTGGAAGGGTTGACCCTACCTTTGTTTTTGTTATTATCTTGGTTTTTGTACTTAACCTTTCATTTTTGTCTTTTACTTTCCTATGTGAATATTTGTTACTTTTAATGGGTTGTATTGGGAAAGGGCTTGATTCCCCTTGTGGTGAGACAAATCCTAACCCAGATTTAGAGTGTAAACTTATTATAGGAGACTGGCATAGTCATTTTGATTTCGAGGGAGTAGTCCCAAAGAAGTCAATTTGAGATCCATCACTCAGTGGAGGCCTCTTTGGAAGTAACTTTGTTGATCATGTAGTTGGGAATACATCGTTGCATTCAACTAGGCTGTAGTAGTTGGGGACCTAGAAACTCTTAAGATGTAGTGTGGAAACTATGTCTGGTTCATTTTTAGAATAGTTGTTACACGAGGCTACGCTCAGATGATTTTCTCTTGGATTTTGTTCAAATGAGTATGTTGATACATAGTTTACAATCTCCAAGTTGGGCTTCTTGAGTCTGAGAAACAATAGAACCTTAATCTACAGGTATAAAATAACCATAGTACACACCTTTGGGATGGGTATACCTTTGGCTCCATGCTCGTGATGTTGAACCCTTAAACCCATGTTTTTGCTATGCTTGCATTCATTCATCCATGCATCTTTAAAAAAACATAATATCTTTCAAGGAATTAAAAGAAACCTTTTTGTTTTGTAAACATTATAGAGATGGAACTTGAAATAAGAAAAACCAAGAAATATAGTTTCAAGATTTTAGAGGTGGAAAATTTAATAAAGCTAGGTTCTTTGATTGTTGATCAAGACAAGTTTTGTAGCAAGTATGGAAGATTGTTTTATCTTCTCAGAACTAAGATGGAACAAGGAATCCTCTCCACTTTGATGCAATTCTATGACTCACTGTATCATTGCTTTACCTTTCCTGATTATCAACTATTGCCTACCTTGGAAGAATATTCCTGCATCATTGGGTTGCCCATTACTGGATGAATTCCTTTCATTGGTTTAGAACAAGATCCCAAGCCTTATCAGATTGCAAAATCCACTCATTTGAGAAAGGAAGAAGTTGAAAAGAACATGGTTACTAAGGGAGGATTACCTGGATTACCTGCTGAGTTCTTAATTGAGAAAGCCCTCACCTTGTCACAAGAAAGAAAGGAAGAAGACTTTGAAGTGATTTTTTCCTTGTTGTTGTATGGGTTGTTCTTGTTCCCCGACATTAACAACTTTGTTGATATGAATTCCATCAAGATCTTTATGAAGAAGAATCATGTTCCTACCTTGCTTAGGGACACTTACTATTCTATTCATCTCAGAAATTCCAATGGAAAGGGAATGATTACCTGTTGCACTCCTTTGCTATACAAGTGGTACATATCTCATCTGCCTGACACCTTTGAGTTTTGGAGCTAAATAGAAGGTTTGAAATGGTCATACAAGATCATGACTCTTACCAACACTAAAATTGTTTGGACAAACAATCACTTTTGTAGGATGAAGACTTTGGACTGCCGTGGTGATTTCCCTAATGTTCCCCTCATTGGTAGAAAAGGAGCAATCAGCTATAGCCCCGTGTTAGCTCGTCGTCAATTTGGGTTTCCTATGGACAAAAGACCAAGGAACAATTTTGTGGATGGGTTCCTTCTGGAAGAAAGAGTTGAAAATAAAGAGTTTAGAGAAAGGATTGCTAATGCCTGGCATCCAAGTCACAGAAAAGAAATTAAAGATTGGAAGACCAAAGGGGATCTCTCTCCTGAGCCCTTTGATGGTTGGGTCAGTGCAAGAGCTGCTGAGTTAAGAATGCATATTCTCCTTGGAACATCTCTCCTTTCTATAGAGAAACCTCCTATACCCCCTGCTGCTCCTCCAACAATTGAATGCCTCCAAGAAGCTCTAAGGAAAATGACGAAATCAAGAGGCCATTGGAAGAGAAAGTTTGAAAGCTCTGATGCTGAATTAGGAATGATAGAGGAATCCTATGAAGATGTGCTGAAAGAAAAGAATGATCAACTATTCCTTCAAGACACTTGGCTCATAGCTAGGGATGCTACTATTGCCAAATATGCAAGAGAGACGAAAAAGAAGCAAGAAGAAGAAGCCCTCCCTCCAAAAGAAGCTGCATGGAAGAGTATTATTGAGAAACTAGAGAAGCTCAAGTTGAAGAAGAAGAAGAAGAAGAAGAAGACTCAAGATGATATGGATACTTCTCACTAAGCTTTGATGATCACTCTAAGATTTTACTAGCTTTCTTTGTTTTTTTCTACCTTGTAACTCTTGAAAGTAGTTTATGACTTGGTTGTCCCTTGTCCCTTTGTATGCTATAAAAAGAAAATGGTACCTCGATGACCCTCGATTGTCCCTCGAAGACCCTTATATGTACCAAGGATGCCTTGTCGCTTTATTATTAATGAATGAAATTTCTTTTTCAAGTTACTATATAGTGTTTACATTTACAAAACTCTTAAATAAATCCTTGAAAGATATTGTGATATATTTTGAAAATTAAAACAAAAAGAGTCTTTTGCATTGCATGCATCATACCACATTCACATTCACACTCTGTAATACGGTGGGAGAACTGACTTTTTTAAATGTTGCGGATAGCAAGAGTCGCCACTGACTTTTATTTTATCCAATATATAGAAAGGCTAAAAGAACAGGAAAAGACCTTTTAAAAAGATTTTGAGTTCGGGGGGTAGGTTATACAAAGGGAAGGTGTGAGCATCCTTTGTATCCATGGTTATCCATGGGCTCTTAATTGCTTAGCTCACTTTTTGTTTGAATTGTTTGAAATGTGTAGTGTGTGAATAGTAAAAAAACTTTGTTAAGGACTTTAGCTTGTAAATAAGCGTAGCCTTTTCGAAAGTAGTTTTGAAAAGAAGTGGGAAAAAAGAGATTGGAATTTTCATTTTGAATTTGAATAGAGCAAGCAATTAGGAGCACCTTCCCTAAATTAGAAAAAATTGTTCTTTTAGCTTTTCAGTTTGAAAAGACTATCCATACCATAGGAGGGTAGGAAGTCCTTTCATTGAATGTAAAGGGTCATCGAGGAAGTATCGTTTGCCATAAAACTGTCCCTACCATATAGAGGGTAGGTAGTCTTTAGGGAAGGATAGAATAGTCATTTAGGCAACAGGCGAGGATACCTTAGCAATGGGACAATCATCTTTATTTCCGAGGCAGCATCGTGGGACAAAATCTTATGATGATTTCAATGAATTAAGGCAGCATTTGCTTTAGGTATCCTCGGAATCGAGGGAGTTGACTATTATAGAATCGTAATTAAAAGGCAACAAGCAGCATAAGAAGGGTTACCCTAAAGGTGTGTGTGTGGCACAATCATGTGGTTCAATTTGGATATTTATCTTATAATTAGTGGGCTAATTTATTTTAAACAAGGCTTACACTCCCTAGGATTACTAACCACGCAGTTAAAAATAAAGGCAGAATTAAAAGTTCCTACGCTATTACAATAAACACCTGTGGGCGGAAAAATAAAGGCAGGAAAATAAAATCCTAAATCTATTACAATAAACACCCGCAAAGGCAAAATAATAGAAACCCTAAGCTATTACAAGGCTTTGGGGCAGATACAAAAATTAGGCAAATGAATAAAATAAACATAATAAAAGGCAAGCCCCAAATGGGGAACAAGTTAACCATAGTTAATAGAATAAATAAGGCAGGGCAAAAAGGCGAATGAAAATAAAAAGGCAAAAAATAAAGGGAAATTAAAAGGTTTTTGAAAACAACAGGACGAACCCTGATTTTAAAACCTTTTTATAATAAAAAGGGTTAGTAAATAAAGTGATTAATAGTCATGATGAAAAATGGTTAGCCAAAAATAAAATCAGGGTTTGAAAACCTAAAAATAATTAATTAGCCTAATTAATTAAATAATGAGAATTAATATTAAAATTAACCTAAATTGTTTAACCAAAATTAACTAATTAAAATAAAACCCAGTCCTAATTATTAATCTAATTAGTAAATTAAAATTAAATAATTTTAAAAAATATTAATCCTAATTCTATAAATTAAATAAACTATTAAAAAAAACTAAACCTAGATTAGTTGATTAAAATGGGGTTAGTGATTAATATAGAAAAAAGAAAATAGAAAATAAAACAAATATAAGCAAATAAAAAAAAACGGAAAAAACCAGGTGTTTGATCCAGTGTGGAGGTGCTCTGAGGGTTTATGGTGGATTGCTGCTTCCAGATGCGCTCAATCAACTGCCAAGATGATCCAGCGGCCAACAGGTGAGGACGCATGGTGAACTCTCACATGACGTACGCGTTGGATCTGAAATCAAATAATTTGTAAAAAAAACATTGCCCTACTAGAGATCGAACCCATGCCATTATAGAAAATCAATCCTCTTCTTCGCCAATCATGCTGCACGCTCAAATCGTTAGTTTAATAATAAAGAAAATACAAATATAAAAACTAAGTGAATAAAAGGGAAAATCAAGCAGTTAAAACCGGGGCCCACAGATTTTAAGAGAGGCGAATCAAACAAAAGGGAATTGCCACGCGTGCGTTCTACCATTTGAACTGGCCAATCACATTCCAGGGTTTGGACACGTCGACGGTCAAACCCTGGCCAAACCCTTGACTCACCGACGAGCCACCATGGACGGTGGTTTCAGCCTCCTTCTCCGGTCACACCTGCAAAAAACCTTTTCGAACAGCAACAAGAAAACACTTGTTCAACATAAAACACAGCCAGGAATTCAAATATGGTCTCAGAATTTTAAATAGAGCCCTGAATTATGCTCTTCGCGAGCTTCTCGTAACTCGCCTGTAACAATGGTGGAACATGGTTCTGGCACAAAAACTCACGAACGAAGGTTCCAAACAATCACAACCATCTATATGAACATGAATGTAAACATTAAAATCATTGATAGACATGAATCGAGAGTTTGAGATTTAAAAGTTTTTACAAACCAATGCAATTCGAAGGGAAGTGATCCGGGATGCCTCAAGTCTCAAGGATGGTTGGGATGGATCTCTGAGATCTCTAGGAAGAGGATTTAATGCTTAGAATGGAATGGGAATGGCTGTGGAGAGAGTTCTCGTATGCCCTATGTAACGCCCCGAATTTAATTAATTATTTAATTAAATTAATTAAGGATTTAATAATTGGAAATTGGTCAAAGTTGGGATTTATCGGAGAAATTTGATTATTATGTCGGTTTAAGTTGTTATGTGGTAATTATTATTATATTGGAGTTGTAGAAATAATATAATTAATATTATATTGGAGTTGTAGAAATAATATAATTATTATTATATTGGAATATGAGTTGTTGGTTGGGTTTATTTTATGGTGGTATCTAATAATAAGGAGGTGTAGAGAAGTTGAGCCCAATAGAGGAATATTATTATTATTATTTGGTTAAGAGTTATATTATTATTATTATTATTATTATTATTATTATTATTATTATTATTATTATTATTATTATTATTATTATTATTATTATTATTAGTGTTAATGAACTTTTTAGTCCCTTTAAATATTTCAAATTTTGTTTTTAGTCCCTCCAAAATTTTCCTTCAAGAAATCGTCCCTTCAAAATTTTTCTTCCGAACTATTGGTCCCTATTATCAAATTTCGTAGCTAATCGGTGGCTAAAGTCGTAGCTAATCTCTAGCAAATTTGACGTTAGGGACCAATTGTTTAGACGAAAAATTTTGAAGGGACGATTTCTTAAAGGAAAATTTTGGAGGGACTAAAAACGAAATCTGCAATATTTAGAGGGACCAAAAAGTTCATTAACCCTTATTATTATTATTATTATTATTATATATTGGATTAAATGGAATAAGAGGATTAGGTTTATTATAAGAAAGAAATAATAAGGGTTTGGAGCTCTAGAGAAGAAAAAGAGATTTATCTAGAAAATTGCAAAGCTGCAGAGAAAGAGAAAGAGCGAGGTTGGAACTATGGCGGCAACGAAGTGCAACCGGAATAGAGAGCGACCTCCAATCCAAGGTAAGGGTGAGGTTCTAGCTCTATAAACGGGATTATGATGAATGATATGTGGGGGTTATGATTGTATGGATTGTCTCTGTTTTGTGTGGTTGTTTGTATCTTTGAGATTGAATTTTGTTGATGTTGAAATTGATTGATGTTTGTGAATAAGGTTATAAAAGTTCAATCAATTGTTGTGGGAAACTAACCTAGGGTTTATAATTATTATTATTGAGGAATTAGTTGTAGAAAATTGCTAGATGTTGGTGGAGTATAACTATAATATTGCTATGTTCCTCTGATGGTCGAAATTGATTTGCAACTGAATCGAAGGAGGAAAATTGAGTTTTTGGGTTGAGTTATAGGGATTTGGTATGATGGGGTTTGAGATTTGGGATCAAAATCAATGTGTTAAAATTCATGTTTTATGATTCCAATTCACTACTATATGTTAGGTATGAATGAATATGTGTTTGTTTTATGAAAAATAATTGATTTGGTTGGATTTTAATGGAAAAATGCATAAAATCCGTAGCTGTTCCTGGGCAAAAATCCAGTTTTGGAGAAAACTTCAAAAATTCATATCTTTTGATCCGTAAGTCCGTTTGAGTCCCCGTTCGAAGCGCTAGAAAGCTAATAATGTGTATTTTCTTATAAAAATAGTTTCATGTTCTGGAAATAAAATTTAATTGGTGTGTAATGAAGTTTTGTTGTGTCGGTGTATGATACCGGTGTTTGCGCTTTCCGGAAACTTAGAAAATTCATAACTTTTGACTCGGGTGTCCATTTGACACGCCGTTTGGACCGTTGAAAAGCTAAAATTATGTTCTATATTATAAAAATATTTTCAAACACAGTAGATGGATTTTGTTGAATCGATATACATTTTTGTGTAATGTTGTGTAATTGTCGAACCGGGTGTACGCTATTAATCGTGTGCATGTTGTATGAACTTGTGTGATTGAATTGCATGTTGTATGAACTTGTATGATTGAATTGCATGTTGTTACTGCTGTTGTGTTGTTGTTATTGCTATAAGTTTTTGTCGATATGTTGACTAATTTGTAGGCCTATGGCCAGTGTTGAAGCGACGTTGAGTACCTCTAATGTTGGTACAATGTTGAATTGTTATCGTTGTTGCGTTGTTGTAGTTGTTGTGACGTTGTGGTTGTTGTTGCATGCATACATTTGCATTGTTTAAGTTGGCCTTGATGGCACCACGTTGAAAAGTTGAAGGCTTATGCCTTGGCCTTAATGGCACCACGTTGAAGGCTTACGCCTTGTTGAAATGCCTCAATAACCTGACATATGTTTAAGTTGGGAGTTTTACTCCAAATGGTACCACATGCATTTGCACAGTTGAGTCGCATTTGAAGTTGTTATTGTTATTTCGTTGTTGTTGTTATTACGTTGTTGTTGTTGTTGATATAAGTTGTCGTTGTTGTAAGTTGTTGTTGTTATAAGTGGTTGTTGTTATTAAGTTGTGATGATTTAAATTGTGAAATAATTATAATAACTATTGTTATAGTTGTTGTTGCTAATTGTTGTTACTAATTGTTGTTATACTTGTTACTGAATATTGTTATCATAATTGTTGTTGGTGAATAATTATTATAACCGTTGTTGCTATTTGTTATTATAACCGTTGTTTGAATAAGTATGAAGTGGTGATATTGTATGATCTAATCTTAATATATTATTTATCATACGCTTGCTTATATTGTTGGATATCTCACCCCTTTCTGTAATGATGTTACATATTATGGGTAATTGAGCAGGTACTCAAGAATAGCTGTGGAAGTGAAGTAACTTTATGAAGTCTTTAGTTACTGTTAGTTCGAGTTGGTCTTGCTCTAATACGTAGCACTCGGGGGGATGTTTATGTGTTGTTTCTAAGTTGCTGTTATTACTAATTGTTGAATAATTATAAATTGAACGATGTTTTAGTTGAATAAAGTTGCTAACTGATCTATAAGTTGGATGTTGTAATTCTGTGGTTTTAATATTAAAAGGGTTGTTATGTTCCTATGAATAAATATGTTGTGAGTTGTTCAGCCGAATGCTATGTATCATATTAAAAGAAATACAGGTTGCTTTGTTGTTTTATGTTGAAATGTGACATCCTATTTTATGTTTGAAAATTTTAGCACTATGATTTTTAATATAAATGTCGGGTAGAAAATGGGGTGTTACATTAGTGGTATCAGAGCAGGTCGGTCTGTTCGGCCAGAGTCGTCTAATGTTGTTTATTCCTGTGTATGCGACTAGTGTGTGAAACACTGTCGGTACTTGTTTGTTTTCTAGTTGATTGTTGCAGGAGTTGGTTTGAAGCTAAGTGGGGGAGAAGCGATGCTTCTCGGATATATTCACTTGTAGGATGTTGGTAGATCTTGGAAGCGAGAGAGAGAGAGAGCTGGAACTTATGTTCATCAATCTCAAATTCTGATTTATGTAATTATGGAGCAGCTGTTAGTAAAAGAGGCATGACTTTTTGTTCGTGTTTCTGATTGAAGCGATTCAGGACTTTTTGGAAAGCTTACGAAATTCCCTATAGTTTGCATATAAGATTTGTCTTCAGGAAGTTTGCGAAGAGGAAGAAAAGTGCATTTTAAAATTTGGGTCTGATGCTGATTTTTGGAAAATTCTGCATACGAGAATTCAGGACCAGCCTCATCGCAAGGATGATAACTTTTTACTCGTAAATCGAATTTAAGCGATTCTTGAAGTTCTGGAATCTACACGAAATTCCCTTCACTTTGGAATATAATTTTGTGTTTGGGAGGTCTGTACTGAAAGAGATAAGTGTGTTTGAAGTTGGGTGATTCTTGCTGAAAATTTGGAAAAAGTTGTAGAAGTTGTTGAAGTTATTGGGAAGTTTTGAATTGTGAGTTAGGATCGGAAATGTGAGTCGGTGAGTACAATTTGGAAAAGAGCACTATTGTAGTTAGTAACGGTGGTTTATGCTCCATCATGGTTGTCGGATATCTATTGGCAAATCGAGGACTTGATCACCCTTAATCTCTTGTTAATAGTAGACGAAATCGTGTTGGATGGTATAGACGTATCTTGCTATCTTGATGGTGAGTAAAGGGAAGGATGCTATAACGAAAATCTGTTGATAAGAGTATGTTGTGATGTTGTATAGTCGAGTATAAGCAAGTTGAGGATGGTTGTGTCGGATATATTTTCGAGGACGAAAATATCCAAGTGGGGAGAGTTGTAACGCCCCGAATTTAATTAATTATTTAATTAAATTAATTAAGGATTTAATAATTGGAAATTGGCCGAAGTTGGGATTTATCGGAGAAATTTGATTATTATGTCGGTTTAAGTTGTTATGTGGTAATTATTATTATATTGGAGTTGTAGAAATAATATAAATAATATTATATTGGAGCTGTAGAAATAATATAATTATTATTATATTGGTGTATGAGTTGTTGGTTGGGTTTATTTTATGGTGGTATCTAATAATAAGGAGGTGTAGAGAAGTTGAGCCCAATAGAGGAATAATATTATTATTATTATTATTTGGTTAAGAGTTATATTATTATTATTATTATTATTATTATTATTATTATTATATATTGGATTAAATGGAATAAGAGGATTAGGTTTATTTTAAGAAAGAAATAATAAGGGTTTGGAGCTCTAGAGAAGAAAAAGAGATTTATCTAGAAAATTGCAAAGCTGCAGAGAAAGAGAAAGAGCGAGGTTGGAACTATGGCGGCAACGAAGTGCAACCGGAATAGAGAGCGACCTCCAATCCAAGGTAAGGGTGAGGTTCTAGCTCTATAAACGGGATTATGATTGTGGACCTCTGATTTTTTTAATCCCGGGCCATACCTCTGAATCTGTAGAGATACGTGAACTGACTCTTTTTTATCGCTTAATGCTTTCGCATTTTGAAAATTCACAGAGTCGCCACCGACCTTTTATTTTATCCAATTAAGGAAAGGTTTATAAAAGAAACAGAAAAAAGACCCTTAAGAAATTCTGGGTAAGGGGGTAGGTTATACAAAGGGAAGGTGTTAGCACCCTTTGTATCCATGGTTATCCATGGGCTCTTAAGTTTGCTTAGCTCACTTGTTTTTCGATCACTTTTCAATTGCTCTGAAATTGCTCATATGTGGTTTCAAATACTTTTGTAAATTGAATTTTGTAATGATCCGTGTGTGGATGTATACAAAATGCTTGTTTATCTTTCGAAAGATGTTTTGAAAAGAACGTTAACTTTGTAATAATCCGTGTTTGGATGTATACAAAGTATTGTCTTTTTTGAAAGTTTTGTTTTGAAAAACGACAGTGTATGAGAATTTTGTTTGTTTTGATTTGAGCAAGCAAACTAGGAGGTCTACCTTGAGTTGTAAGGTCTTTATCCTATTTCCTTTAAAAATCTATCCTTTCACCGGGTATAAACGCAAGGTTCGATTTTGTACTCAAAATAGTGGAATTTTGACTTTGATTTTGAAAAGAATGAGAAGGGATTTACCTTAAGAGGTGCAAGTATGACTGTGATTGGATTCAGATGTTTTATCTTTGAAGTTAGTGATCTAACGGTTCAATTTTATCTTTGACATGCACGCAGTTTATATTTGCTGGAAATTAAAATGCGGAAATGTAAAGTGCGGAAAGTAAATCTACGCTATTACATCGATTGTGCAGGAAATGTAAACTAGCCTATTTACATGAATTTGACATCCTATACATTTATCTAGGAATTTAAATTGCAAGAAAAATAAAAGGCATGTTTTTGGATTTTTTATGATTTGATTTTAATTATAATTAATGCATGATTAATTAAATTAAAATGAAGAAAAAAGATGAAAATAGATTTAAACCTAGAAATTGAGTTTAAAATATGTACAAAATATTTGTCAATTAATTTTAAAACAAAACTAATTTTTTGGAATTTTTGGAATTGATTTGAAATTGATTTAAGTTAATTAAAACATAATTATACAAATAATTATACAAATAATTAAAACTTAAAGAGAAAATTATTCAAAATATGTACAAAATTAGTTTATAATATATAAACAATATTTAACATAAAGAACAATTTTTTTTATGATTTTTTGATTGGTTAGAATAATTAAAAAGCAAATATATAAATATATACTAATTAATTATGCAAAATATTGAAATTTTGAAGAAAAATAAAATATTTTTATTTCAGAAAATAATATATTATTTTAGAAGTCTAAAAATATTTTTTGTGTATTTTTTGGATTTTTAAAACTATTTTTAATTAATTTAACAAAGAAATTAAAATAAAATAGAAAATAAAAGGATACTGATCATGTGTGGTTGGATTGAGGGTCCATGATAAGGATTGTTTGATCTGGCGCGTTGGATGATTCATTAACTGAGATCAGATGGTCCAGAAATTGAGGCACGTGGTGATCAGTACACCTGCAAAGCACAGAATTAGAGGAAATTTTAAAAAGTACGCGCGCTGGCTGTCCAATGAGGTGGGGACACCTCATCATCTTCAACCTCTCGCTAGGGCCTTTTACAGCGCTTTTATGAAAGAGCGCTGTAATTGATGAGCTTCATACCTGCAAAATAACGAATAGGGGTAAACGAGCATAGAAATCAGGCGCGATGGTACCATTGGATTCGTCTTGTTCCACTGAATGTAACCCTGCCCTTAATTTGTTTTAATTTTGGCCCTAATGAAGAACCCTAATTTTGAGCTAAGAAAACCCTAAAATGGTATATGCTACAAACAGCCATTAAAATCCAATTGAAGCTCCAGAAACGACCAGAGCTTCAAACCAAACACAATTATGCATCTACATCTTGTTAAATATGCGTGTGTTATGAGATATAAGTTGGTTTTAGTTTGAACAAACCGTGGCCTATATAGCTCGATTCAATGAGGTTTAAGACTTGGAAATGATTGGAATTGTTTCAGTGAAGCTCAGAGATGATGTTTGAGTGCTTAGTTTGTATTGAAATGGACTGAAATTAAAAACTCGAATTTGAATTTTCTTTGAATTTTTTCAAGTGGTTACAAGTGTATATGAGCAAGGCTTTGTTTCTGATTCGTGTCTCTTATGTTACTGAAGCATGCTAGCCTATTTATAAGCATTGAGTGCTTAGAATTGAAGCTAAGAAGCAACTAGTTGCCTTTGTGGAATTCTTGCATTTTTTATATTAAAAAAGATTTGAATTATTGACCAAGCCTTCTTGCCTTCAATGCACCTGCCTTGCTCTTCAATTCTCTGCAGAAAGATGAAGATTCCTTGGGTGAGTCATGCTTGGAAGTTAAGCTACCATTTATCCATCCATTTTCCTTTTAATTTTAATCTTAAAATAAGATAAAATCAAGCAAAAATGAATAAAAATGGTGTGGGCCTTGTCTTGGTCGTGGGAGGCCCATAATAACATGGCAAAGATGTTTGAACCATGAAAACTTGGCCCCATTTGGAAAAAATGCATTTTTGAGCAATGTTGGTTTCATGCATTTTCCCAAAATTTAGCCAACTTCAACAAGGTGTAAATCCCTCAATTTTTGTCATATGAAGGAGATCTTGCACTTTTTGGAAACCTCAAAGAGTCCTCTAACCAATGCCTTTGGTCTCATGTCAAAATGATTTTTGAAGCTCCTTGTGTGTCCTTTTGAAAAAAGTGTCTTTTTGTTGACTTTGAAAATGACCTGTAATGTCTTTGATCATATTTTTCAAATGGTGAATCCAATGACCATGGGATCAATGGCATTTGAAAGATAATTGAATTTCCTTCAAAACAAGCTTTGGTTTGAATTTTTTGGATGAAGGATGAGAGAGTTATGATCAGTCAAAGTTGAGTTGACTTTTCAGGCAAAAACCCTAATTTTGAATCTTAGAGTTTTGTTGATTTTTGATCTTTCCTTGATGAATTATGATCATCCAATGATCAAATGATGAATCCTTTGACAAAATATGGACTTTGACAAAAAATTTCATTTTTGACTGTCTGTTGACTTTTTTGGTCAAACGGGCCGTCTGTTGACTGTTTGAGCTGCTGACGGTGCGTCTGAGTGAATTGAAGTTTGAAAATTTGTATGATGGTACTTTGAGATATATGGATGTGTATGAAATCCATTTGAGCTCTCAAAAACTTGTTTCTCCTGTAAAAACAAGAAAACCCTAGTCAGGGACTGTTTATGTAGGAGATAGTTAAGCGTACCTGATTTTTGTGCAGTGTTGAGTCTCTGCTAATCGCGTGATATTCAGAAGACTTCTAGAACAAAAATCTTGGAATTTTGAATTGTGAAAGATTGATTTGATTGATGGTACAAAACACTGAGAATTGTACTGCCAGCAGCTTGGCTGTCAACTGACTGTTCAGGTATTGACGTAACAGTTAGAGTGAAAAATCACAACTTAGAAAGGTACCATTGTGTATTTCTTCCATGATCTGTTCTGCTTCCTTCTTGTTTACACAGCGAAGTAAAGTCGAGTCATGGTTGCGTTTGTATAGGGTTCCATTGCTTAGAAAGAATTTGGCAGCAAATCTCCTTAGAAACTTTCTGTCGTTAATGGATGCCCCTTCAGGGTACTCCTGAGCTTCGAGATATCTTTTTACTTCATGGAACCATGGTTTTTCCTCGGTTCCTTCGGTATCGACCTCATTGCAATAGGATGGTTCATCTTGCCTGTAAATGGTGATCATAGGCGCCTCGTTGTCCCACCTGACTTTGAACATGGATGACATGGTAGCTAAAGCATCAGCTAGTTGATTTTCCTCGCGTGGGATGTGTTCGAAAGTGATTTCTTCGAAGTAAAGAATCAAACTCAGCACATATTCTTTGTAAGGAATTAGATTCGGGTGCTTCGTGTCCCATTCCCCTTTGACTTGGTAGATTACCAAGGCCGAGTCTCCGTAGACTTCCAGGAATTTGATTCTTAGATCGATTGCAGCTTTAAGACCCAGAATACATGCTTCGTATTCGGCTATATTGTTAGTGCAATTGAAGCATAATCTGGCAGTGAACGGTGTGTAACTTCCTGCGGGGGAAATGATCACAGCTCCGATGCCATTGCCAAGTGCATTAGAAGCTCCATCAAAAACCATAGTCCACCGGGATCCTGGCTCGGGTCCTTCTTCTGGTCCTGGTTGTTTGTAGTCATTGACTAGCATAATGTCTTCGTCTGGGAAGTCAAAGTTCAATGCTTGATAATCATCCACTGCTTGATGAGCCAGATGATCAGCTACCACACTTCCTTTGATTGCTTTTTGTGAAGTGTATTGAATGTCATATTCTGTTAAGATCATTTGCCATCTCTCTATTCTTCCAGAGAGAGCAGGTTTTTCGAACACGTACTTGATGGGATCCATCTTGGAGATTAGGAAAGTGGTGTGATTTAGCATGTACTGTCTTAGCCGGCGAGCTGCCCAAGCTAAGGCACAACAAGTTTTTTCGAGTAGTGAGTATCTTGTTTCACAATCGGCAAACTTTTTGCTAAGATAGTAGATTGCGTGCTCCTTTCGGCCGGATTCGTCATGTTGTCCTAGTACACACCCCACTGAGTCTTCTAACACAGTTAGGTACATTATCAGAGGTCTGCCTTCCACAGGTGGCAACAAGATTGGAGGTTTTTGGAGATATTCTTTGATTTTGTCAAAGGCTAACTGGCATTTGTCATTCCACCTTTCCACTTGATCTTTCTTCAACAGTTTGAAGATCGGCACACAAGTAGTAGTCATGTGGGCAATAAATCGGGCGATGTAATTTAGACGTCCCAAGAATCCTCTGACTTGTTTCTCAGTACGAGGTATAGGTATTTCTTGAATGGCTTTAACCTTGGCGGGATCAACCTCAATACCTTTGCTGCTGACGATGAAACCTAAGAGTTTGACGGATCTTACTCCAAAGGTACACTTATTTGGGTTCAGTCGCAACTTGTATTTCTTGAGTCTGTCAAACAACTTGTGTAAATGACCCAGATGTTCTTCCTCGGTGTTGGATTTTGCAATCATGTCATCGACATACACCTTTATTTCTTGATGAATCATACCATGAAATAGCGCTACCATTGCACGTTGATAGGTTGCTCCTGCGTTTTTCAGACCAAAGGGCATTACTTTGTAACAAAAGGTTCCCCAGGGTGTTGTGAAGGTTGTTTTTTCCATGTCTTCGGGTGCCATCTTGATTTGATTGTACCCTGAGAATCCGTCCATAAAGGAGAATACCTTGCATTGTGCGGTATTGTCAACCAGTACATCGATGTGTGGTAGAGGGAAATCATCTTTGGGGCTTGCCCGGTTCAGATCTCTGTAGTCCACGCACATTCTGACTTTCCCGTTTTTTTTAGGTACAGGGACGATGTTAGCTATCCAAGGAGGATAACTTACAACTTTTAGGAATCCGGCATTGAACTGTTTTTCAACCTCGTCTTTGATCTTTTTTGACATATCCGGCCTACTCCTTCGTAGTTTCTGTTTGACTGGAGTGCTACCATCTTTGATTGGTAGGCGATGAACTACAATGTCCGTGTCAAGGCCTGGCATATCCTCATAGGACCAGGCGAATATCTCGACGTAGTCTCGCAGCATTTGAATCAGTCTTTGTTTGACGCTGTGTTCTAAATCAGCCCCTATTTTGACTTTTTTCTTTTCTTCGTTGCTGCCCAAGTTGATGACCTCAATTGGCTCCTCGTGAGGCTGTATGGCCTTGTTTTCTTGTTCTAGCAGCCTTGCAATTTCTCTTGGCACTTCACAATCTTCCTCACTTTCGTCCTCAGTTTGGTAGATCGGATTTTCAAAGTCATGACGGGCAATAGCAGAATCGTTGTTGACTGGATCCAGAGTGTATGTGAATTCCTGGTCAAAGGAGATCACATCCTCAGCTTTCCAGTTGTTCAATCCACTGTTGTGAGCAGGGGGTACCCAGCTGTTCCAGTTGCAGTTGTCTTTTTCATCTTCCACAGCATTGATTTCATTAGTGGGAAAATGAGCCGGTGATCCTTCGGGATAAGGGATATACTCTGCTGGATACGAGAGCCCAGGCTGAGATATCTCTGTTGGCTGAGCGAGATGCTCGATAAGGCCGTCCCATGCAGTCGGAATGATGTTTTGAATAGAGACTTGTGCATCCTGATAAGGAGTGTATGCTGACAGAAAGCAACCCTCGTTATTTGGTATTTCCCTGGCTTCTTCGAAAGCGAAATTGTCATCGTAATGTTCATCCCATCCAGTTGGGACAATGTCCTCCATAGCAATTTGTGAGCTTGGAGGAGCGGAGTATTTCACCATATAGTCATATTTGCCGCTGGGTTCTCCTAGCGTGTCCCATACTTCTTTGGGCGAATTTTGATATTGCTCAGTGACGGGACTTGTGAAACTTCCGTCATTTCCAATTTGATCACCCCATCCAGTCGGGGTAAGGTCCTCCATAGCAATATAAGAATTCTGAGGTGTGGTATACTGATAATTATACCCGCCGTTTGGTTCTCCCACAGCATCCCACATTCCCATGGAAATGGGTGGAATCTCATCTGGATATGGCTGAATGATATGGTTCAAGAACACTCCTTCATCTTCAATAGCGTTTACTTCTTGGCTGACAAAGTGTGGCATCAATCATTCAGAACGAGGACTTTGATCATTCTTTTGATTTTTACTATCATAGCCCAGACCTAGCTTGTCAGACTTGTAGGGTATATCGGGAAGCTGTCCCCATACTGTGCAATCACCCTGTTCAATCATGGCCTTGGCATCTTTGAGAGAAGCCATAGTTGTAGTTGGAGTAGCAGGAATATGCTTGGTGGTAGAGACATCTGGAGAGACCACCTCAAATGATTGGCATGGAGTTTCGATGAATTCGTCCTCCAACTCGACATATTTGGAATTGCTTAGGTGACTAACCACATATTCCTCTTCGCCATAGACTGTGACAATCTTTCCTTTTACTGGATATTTTAACTTCTGATGCAGGGTAGAAGTTACAGCGTTTGCCCCATGTATCCAAGGGCATCCAAGTAAACAGGAGTAGGCTGGGTGAATTTCCATTACGTAAAAGATAGAATCGAAAATCTGAGAACCCACTCTGATTGGGAGATTCACTTTTCCGTATACCGTTCTGGTTGACCCGTCAAAGGCTCTTACCACAACATCACTTGGCTGAAACACAATTCCTTCGAAGTCAAGCTTTTCTAGTACTGTTTTCGGTAACACGTTCAGAGAAGAACCGTTATCTACTAGCACATGAGATAGAGTGGTGCCATTACATTCAATGGAGATATGTAAGGCTTTGTTGTGATTTTTTCCAGCAGGGGTTAGATCCACATCAGAGAAACCGAGACCATTGCTCACGGTTAGATTGGCAACACAATTCTCAAATTGGTCGACTGAGATCTCTTGAAGCACATGCCTAGCTTTAAGGAACTTCATCAGAGCTTTGGCATGAGCTTCTGAATATTTTAGCAGAGATAGCATTGAGATTTTTGAAGCGGTGTGCCCCAGTTGCTCAACAATATTGTAATCACTCTTGCAGATGATTTTCAATATTTCCTCCATTTCTTGCTTTGATGGATCCTCAGCAGTAATCTCCACCGGGGTTTGAACTTGTTCAACTTGTGGCTCTTTGCCTCGAGCGTTGACATTTTGATTAGGAACTGGGACTCGGACTGGACCAGCAGCAACATTTGGAGAAATTTCTGGTGAAAAGATTCTTCCACTTCTCGTGATCTTGCTGGTACCCACAATATTACCCACAGTTGGAGTAGATAACTTTGCGGCCTCTTCAGTCGAGGTACCCTGCTTAACTCCATGAACGTAAACATTAGTGTCGTATCCCCATGGGACAGCTTTGTCTGAGGAATATGGAAATGGAGTTGGACTAGCAATGACTACTGATGCCACTTTGAGTGTAGCAGAAATTTTGAATGGAGCCTTGGCAGAGATTTTGAATGGTAAGCTGGAGATCACTGAGGCATCCTCTATTCTCATCCTGTTTGCAAAGACTTCGCACAGCACGTCCATAGAAGGGAGCCTCTCAAACATAATGATACGGCGATCCATCCATTTTTGAATTCCCATCCTCAGATTTTCACAACCATTGGGCAGGCAGGAGCAGTAAAAGCAGTCGGGGTCACACCCTGGAAAGTAACCAGCTCGGATTAGCTTTCCTTTGACTTCGCAGAGTGGAGTTGATAATTCGTTCACATCATAGATGTAAACAGTGTCCAGGATAGCGTTAACAGTTTTGTCATGCTTTGGCATAGGTGCTGTGATGACATTTGGAGTTTCTGGAGGATCGAACTCAATCTCACCAGCATCTATCATATCTTGTATTTTATTTTTCAGGGCCCAGCAGTGATCTGCGTCATGTCCTGGACAGTTTGAGTGATAGGCATATGTCGCATCAGGGCGATAATTCGGAGAGGAAGTGTTGACATTCTTTGGAGGACCTCTTAAGGTGATCAGATCTGCTTTTAGCAAGTGCTGCAATGCCTGAGATATTGGCATGTTGATTTTGGTGAAATTTCTTCTTGGTGCATCTGGTCGATGCGTATATTTTGGCTGTTGATCTTTTTGAGGTCCAGATGCGGAGATCAGAACTGCCCCTACAGATTGATGCTGCTCACTTTTGCGACTTTTTTGAATTTGTGTTGCATTGACCTCATTTCTCCCGCTGATGGGCCTTTTTGTAGTACCAGAGGTGGAACCTATTTGAATTTTTCCATTTTGAATGCCACTTTCGACACGTTCTCCGGTCAGTATCAGGTCAGTGAAACCTGATGATGAGCTTCCCAGCAAATGGCTATAGAAAGGGCCAGTTAAAGTGCCCATGAACATGTCGACTAGTTTGCGATCAGATAAGGGTGGTTGAACCCTTCCAGCCATATCTCTCCACTTTTGTGCATATCCTTTGAAACTTTCTTTTGGTCCCATAGACATGCCCCTTAGTTGAGTACGGGTTGGCGCAAGATCAGCATTGTATTGGTACTGTTTGTAAAAAGCAGCAGCTAATTCTTCCTAAGTATGTGGCGAACGCTCGCGAAATGTGAACAGAGTCGCCACCAATATATTTATCCCAAAGAGGGAAAGGAATATCAGGAAACCTAAGGTGAAGGAACAGGGTCTTGCGACCAGAGATAAGGTACGGGAGTCGGTTACGCGAGGGGAAGGTATTAGCACCCCTCACGTCTGTGGTACTCCACAGGATCCACTTATGTTTGTTCTATTCTAAGGGTGTATAAATCTAAAGCTCAATCACTAAGGGGAATGCATGCAAATGAAAGAAAAAGAAACACGGGGAAAATAAGGTTTTTAAATAATTGTGCTCGCTTAGGCCCCGCGACCTAATGCCTACGTATCCTTTTCAGGAATCAGAGCGCCGTAGTTCGGCTCTTTAGTTTTTGTTTGTTTTTGTGTTTTTTTAGTGGACGAAGTTACATTCGCACTCCGCTGCTCGACCTCTGGAGTCTTAAGCTGGGAATGGAGCGGAAATAACGTGTCCGATTAGGAGAAAGAATGCCCTGAAGGCAAGAGAAAGAATGCCTCGGAGGCAATAGAGAGAAGAGAATATTGGTTTGTGTTTTTTATGTAACTTCGTGATGAACAAAACCCAATACAAGGCTTCGCACCACTTCATTACTTTGTTTAGGTCTGAGCCTTTATTAAGTGTTTTAAATGTTTTTGGTTGAGTGTTTTTTAAGGGATTTTAATCTGCGAGTTGAATCACATAGAATGTATGATGTCAGAGAAACAGATTAGGGAATGAATCCCACTCATTTCTCTGCATAACCGAGAAACAGATTAGGGAATGAATCCCACTCATTTCTCTATTGATTAAGAAACAGATTAGGGAATGAATCCCACTCATTTCTCTAAGTAGTGATCGAGAAACAGATTAGGGAATTGATCCCACTCATTTCTCTTTCACTAAGTGTTTGAGAAACAGATTAGGGAATAAATCCCACTCGTTTCTCTCCCACTTTTAATGTGATTCGCCTCTTCCTTTGTTAAGTACTTTAAAGTCGAAAGAGAAAAAAGGAAACAAAACTAGCCTAAGATGAAAACTAGCCTAATATGATGAAGGGAACTTCTAAGTCTTAATGTTGTCATGGTTTCTACCTAATGGTTAGGAGCAAAAAGCGGCATGAAAATATAAGCATAAGCGGAGATCGAAATTACAAGTAAATAACGATACCAAAATTAATGTAAAGTGGCTAACATAAACACTTGAAAACATGGTACAAGACATGAAGGCGAACGATGCAAAAAACAGTGCGAAATCGAATTAAAAGGGCTATTTATTTTTTATGGTTTTTTTATGACAAAAGTACATGATTTTAATCAAGCAAAAAGAAATGAAATAAAAGCCTAAACTATTATTTTTTATATACATTTTTTATGTCAAAAAAGTTGTATTAGAATCTAAGGATTAATAGGGAAAAGCCAGCATTTTATTACCTAAAAGAAACAATGAAAGAATCTAAGTAAAAATACTAAATTGCTAGTTAATTATGTGAATCAGGAGGGTGAAAATTGAAAATAGTGATGGTGAATAGCAGCTCTGGGCGCAGGTCCAACCAATAGCCTAAGGGAGATTTTTGTTACAGATTTTTTTATACAGCCAAAAAAATGGTGATAGGATGGGCCTAGGGGGTGTACGAATAGCAGTTTAGTGAAGGCCCAGAAGAGTATTGTTTTTTGATCCATTTTTACATCCAATTTGCCTTATCTCAGATTTTCTTTAATTATTCAAAAAAAGAAATTAAAAGAAAAATAAAAATTAATTAAAAAATAAAATAATAATTGAAAGGGGATTAGGGTTCGTACATGGTTGTGGCGATTCACCTTGTATCAGAAGAAGAAGATCTCCCTCCTTCTACACCGTGACAGCACGGCGGTGGCTTAAAGGCGCGGGCTCCGATTCGTCACTGGAGAACGGCCATCCCCATCTCCTTATCTCACTCTCCGATGAACTTGACGACGCGTAGAATCTTAGCTTCTCTGATTCGATTCTTTCTTCTCACCGATCTCACCTCTTTCGACCTCCTCTGAGCTTTTGCGTTGACGTTGATGTCACGGCGCCGTTGTTGATTCGAAACAAAGAGCGAAGATGATGATGAGGTACCATTGTTGGTCGCGTGAAGATGCAGAAACGATGCCGAGGCTTGATAGCGGAGATCGAGCTTCTTGAGGATGGTGATTATGTTGCAGGTCCTTCCATGATTGAATTCGGTGCAGAGCGATGAATACGATTGAAGGTGAAGAAGCTTCGAACGTTTCGATACCAGGAAGATGCGAAATAAACGCAGAGCCAAGATTGATTAAGGTATTTTTTGTTTCTCGCACTTCGATTCACTTCCTCTTCAACTTCAATCTTTCTTCTCTTTTGTTAATTCTTCTTTTGATTCTGCGTTTGGTATAGAGTTGTTGTTTGATGAAGATTGAAGAAGAGCAAGGTTGGTAATGATCGATGATGATATTGATGATACGACCTGTTGCAGATATATGGTGTTGATGAAGAGTGATGAAGATTCAGAAGGAGAGGAAGCTTTTTACAGATCTTGTGAAGAGAAAGAGACGAAGAGTGATTGGAGAAAGCTTGAAGATATGAAGGTGATGAAGGTTGTTATGATGCCGATTAACAATCAAAAGATACATCCGTTCTATGGAGGCTCTCGGGATGTTGAAGATTATGGAGATGGTGAATTGAAGTTTCAGTCTGAAGTGAAGGAAGGTGAAGTGAATTGTGGAGAATTGAAGATGAGGTGAAGATGGTGATGAAGTGAAGAGAGAGTCGAAGAAAATGGGGAGAGTGAAGTGAAGCAGATGGAATTGTGGGGAAGTGGTGGTGAATGATTGAGAATTGAAGATGAAGAAAAATGGAGAGTGGGAAAAATGGTTGATGGTGCGTGAAGAAGAAACCTTTGCAGTGTGGTAATTCTGTTTATATAGAGGTGAAGGTTGATGGGTTCAGTTAGAGGGAAGAGGTGTGAGCCATTGGATTAGCGGGAGTTAGTTATGAGATCAAGGGTGAGGATTGAGTTAAGTGGAGAGGTTAGTTACATTCTGTTATCGGTTGTTATGTAGGTTGAGAATTTGTTAGGAAACTGTTGAATGGTTGTTAATTCTGTTAGAAGTTTGTTAGGTAATTAGTTATATATAACTGAATCGGTTAGGGGTTAGTGTAATGTATAACTGTTGTGGGTTTTGTTTGATTGCAGAATGCAGGTGTTGATTAGAAGTGGTTTGACAGTTAGTGAAATTAGGAAGAGGTTAGCAATGTTAGTTACAGTTAGGGAACTGTTAGGAGGGTTATGTTAGTTTGGGACTGTTAAGGGGGAGTTAGAAAAGATAGCAAGAATTCTGTTATATATTGAAAGAGGTTGGTTAAAACTGGTTTGTAAACTGTTATACATCTGTTAGGAAGCTGTTAGATGAGTTTTGAAATTGGTTACAGTAGTTGTAATTCGGTTGCGGGATTTGAAAGTTAGTTGTGGGCTGAAAGTTGGTTAGGTTTTTTTGAAAGTTTGTTAAGACTGGTTAGATTGTTGCTGTTAGTTAGAGGTTTGTAACCGATTGGCTAGGTGTTTAGAAAATGATTGGTTAGAATTAGTGATTGTTTTATGATTGGAACTGTGTATGGATGCTGGTGGTTTATGTTGGTGAGGGTGTTATAACAGTTAGTAATGAGGACTGATAGGTTAGAAATCAGTTGGGGAATGTTTTGAATTTGTGACTGCTTTTGATATGATTCTTGAATGGTGCGGGGCTGAATATAAATGGCTGCAGCTGTATGTGATTGGATTACGAATTCGGACCTGTTTAAACATGCTTGATTCTGTACTGTTTTTTCTGATGTAGTATTCTGATTTGCAGGGGCTTTGGTTTCGACGTGCCGGTTTTGATTTGAAGGCTTCTTTCCGTGGCCGGTACGTTGTGTATATTAGTGAAATTCTGAAAAATTGGTTAATAAACTGTTAGCAGTTAGGGGATTATCAGAATCTATGGTTATACTTTTGGAGTTATGGCTTTAAAGGCAACTGAATGCGTGATGACTTTCTTCTTTTTCTGATGAACATGCAGGTTGATGTAATTGAAGCCTAGCATCATGTGAAATTTGAAGAATTATCATGAGGTCCTGGAGTTGGTGCGATAAAAGCTTGAAGCAACTTTAGGAATATGTCCATTGTAGCTTGCTTAATATTTATATGGCTCAATGTATAATTTTCTTTGCGGTGTAATACATGAAATAGTCAGAAAGTGTAATGGCACTTAAACTTGTCTTGAAAATGTAATGACTTCTTTAAATTTGATTTGTGGTGTGATATAGAGAATATAATTTTTGTAATGCCAATTGAACTTGTGGTGGGATTTAACTTATAACAAAATGCCCTCTCTGACTAAAATGTTGTAACGTGACAAATTGCATGTAGTGAACCATTTTTCTTCAAATGAAAGTTGAAACCCTTGATCTTTGAATGCTCTTCACGCTTGAATCTCCAATTGCATTTTACTTGAATTCAAGACTTCTTATTATGGACTTTGGTCAAAAGTCAGCCTTCCTTGGTTGACTATTATTTTTTAGCATATGGTTTCCAACTTAGAAGTGACTTTGAACCAAAGTGTTTCTTCATCAGAATCTTGTACAAAATCCAACGCATATGACTTGTAACATAGGTAATCAAGTGAACCAATCTTTGACTTGATGGTGATATGACTCGTAACATAGGTAATCAAGTGAACCAATCTTTGACTTGATGGTGAAACTGCAATATATTGAAATAGACCATATAATTATCATAACAAAGCTCTGAAATCAATCTCTGATGAGGATGACACCCTTGTAGTTTGATGAGGTGAGAATTCTTAATGATCATGAACACAAAACCTTTATTCACAAACTATGACTGATCAGAGACCTAGGTGAAATAAGCTTGAGTTAAGATTAGAGCTCCAAGGCAACAGAAAAGCCCCAACTTTTCAAGATCCTTGATCCCATGTCAATATTATTGAATAAATGAATGCGTGTTATGGAAATAACCTAATGGGGTGTATGCAAATGAATGTGAATTATAAGCCAGCTATAAATAAAATTAGATGGGCAAATTTTGGGGTGCAACAGCTGCCCCTATTTAATCGTCTTAAACCTGAAGGAGAGATTGGCGCTAGTCTTTCGAGCATTCAAGGTAGAAGAAGATTAAATACCAAGTGAACCTGAAAATTTGCCTGAAGAAGGATGGAATCCAACGGGGTGAAAATGATATCAACTCTTAGTTGAAGCACATTAACTCGGGGTTAACATGAAATAAACATCGGCCCTGGACCGAGATGGTAAGGTAGGTCAACTCTGGGTTGAGGAATAAAGGGAAGTCAAAAGGAAATAGCCGTCAACTTTAGGTTGAGGTGGAAAGGAGAAAAGACGACCGTCAACTCTGGGTTGAGTGGGAAAAAATAAAAGATAAGTGTCAACTCTGGGTTGAGTAAAGATAACCGTCAACTCGGGTTTGAGTGGGAAAGGATAAAAGATAACCGTCAACTCTGGGTTGAGAGAGAAAAGGGAAGGATCAACTCTGGGTTGAATAAAAGATAACCGTCAACTCTAGGTTGAATGGAAAATGAGAAAATATAACCGTCAACTCTGGGTTGAGTGGGAAAGTATAAAAGATAACCGTTAACTCGGGGTTAAGTGGGAAAGGAGAAAATCAATTCTGGATTGAACAAGGGACAACCTTCAACTCTGGGTTGAGTGGGAAAGAAAGAGGATAACCATCAACTCTGGGTTGAGTGGGGAAAGATAAAAGATAACCGTCGACTCTGGGTCGAGTGGGAAAAGGGAAGGATCAACTGTGGGTTGAATAAAAGATAACCGTCAACTCTAGGTGAAAGGGAAAAGATAATGGATAACCGTCAACTCTGGGTTGAGTGGGAAAATATAATGGATAACCGTCAACTCTGGGTTGAGTGGGAAAGGAGAAACAATAAGAAATATCCGTCAACTCTGGGTTGAGTGGGAAAATATAGTTAACTCGGGGTCAAAGATAAAAGGAAAATCAACTCTGGGTTGAACACACAAACATCAACTCTGGGTTGAAGAAAGATGAACATGATTGACTTTGGGAAATGACACCACAATGGTAGCTCTGAGTAATCCAGTGGAATATCAATTGAATGTTTTATAGGGACCTCATTTGATGAGTAACCTGGCTTATGCTTCATATGCAAATGTTTGATTAATTTTATGCACTTCTGAAGATGCGATGCAATGATTTCTATATGCGGTGTACTGATGGATTGTTCAGGGTTTCTGCTTTGCGTGGAATAGGTTAGGTGGAGTTCTGAAATTCTGTTTGAGAATCAAGGTGGGGTGGATGCCCCTGATTGGTTGATGATTGGATCATGCAGGAGAAATGATTATGAAAATGCAATGATATGCATGATGTATGTATGATTATGAATGAAATGATTGTTTCCAAGATACAAGGAGTGGATGGAGGATGCCTTTGTGGAAAGGTCATTGCTTGAAGGATAGAATTTGTGAAGGTGAGGTGTTTGATTTGACTCCTCGACACCTATCTCGATATCTAACAATTGATTGAAGATGAAGAAATGAATTGTTGCTAGCTTGCCCCAACCTTTAGGATCTCTTGAGATGGAATTCTGATGTGCTTGAATCATGGAGATTGGCAATGGTCTGCCCCAGTGTTGATCATGGGATGATTGCCCCAGATTGAAATAAACTATTCCACCGGATGGATGCTTCAGGTATTTGCTTTGCGGATGACCAACCTTTGCCTTTGTAAGACTACTCGATGGAATTTCAATGTTGAACTTTCCTTGGTATCAAGTACTTACTTTTAGATTAGAGACGATTCTGTTTTGAAAAAGATAATGAGAATGCAATGCACATGTTAATCTCAAAAGAAAAGTTTTATTTGTCAAAATGTTGTACTGATACTAACACAAGTGACAAGCAACATTTAGGAGTCAGTTTTGGCATGATTTTACAGTTTGTATGCTTTCGGAACAAACCCTACTTCAATTAGGACTTTTGAGGGTTGTAATGTGGTCGGGTTCACGGTTTGAGAAACAAGGATAAAGGCTCAAGTTCTACTTAACCCACCCCTTCTTCGTGATGTTCTCCAGTCCTATGTTCAGATAGTTCGACACGAGTATTCGCCTTTCAGGAAGGATTATGATGGATGAGGATCTTTTGTAGCTTTGATGGAGGTGGCAACCACCCCTTTGGTGCTTTTGTTGATGGTCACAACAACTTGTCCCTTGGAGGATTTTTTTTTTTTGCTTTGTTTTTTACTTTCCCTAACTTTTGCCTGGACAAAAAGTTTTTTATTTTATTTTGGTGTTCGTTGTCCAGCGGGATATGCCCTAATTTTTGCCTAAGTCATTCGCTTCAAAGCTTTTCTTTTTTTCTTTTGACTTAGCGGGCTATTGTTTCTTTTTTTTTATCATGATTCATAACTTTCTTTTCATTCTTTTTTTTCTCGTTCGGGAACAAGTTGTATGACTTTTGTGATTGACTTGATGAAAAGGTTGTGACTGCCTTCTTCTTAATGAATGAGATACATCCATTGTGGATTGTGCTCTTCTTCTTTTGTTGTGAGAGATGGAATATGATTGATCCTCTGATGGAGTACCTGAAAGTTGAGCGCTCGGTCGTACTAACTAAAGACTACCCTGCCCCTGGTTAAGATTGAGGGTTTTGTATTTTTTTGAAAAGAAACTACTACTCCTTAGGCTCAAAGGGTTTACGAAGGTTTCACTCCCTTATAACTCCGGTGTTTAGGAATTGAAACAATGCCTGTACATCGTCAGCAGGATCTTTGTTCCAAAAGCATACAGTTAGTAGTTCATGTGTTTTTGATTTTTCATCATTCTCCTTTTTTAGTTGCTTAAGACAAATGAGTTGAATATCAATGAACATAATGACAAAGATGAAATGATTTGAGAAAAACATGTATATTGCATTATTTTTATTTATTCAAACAGAATGAGTTTCTTACAATGAGAAGTACTTGATAACAACAAAAGTAATACAATTGAAAATACTGAAGGAATCTATACAATGGCAAGCTTGGCCTTATTCTGATGCAAATGAAATGTTCTCTGACAAACACAAAGTCTTTAGGCTCCTTTGGTGGAAGGTACCCTCATGAGGAGGCGTGGGGTCCTTAGATAGTAGCTTGATTTTTTTTGTAATTCCCCATGATTCTTTGTCGGTGAGCTCTTGTCAGATATCGGTGTGGAGGAATTGTATTGTCTGATCTGATGGAGAGGAAGAATGTAGGAGTCTTGGTAACCATGGATGCATATGCATGAATGCAAAAATGTTAATGATGATGCAAATGCAGTAGGAATCAGGATCAAGGATCAAGGCCTCTTGTGATAATAACTTCTCATGTTCAATAAGATATGGTCGAATCCTCTAGATTCAAAGGTTCGACGTTGCATTCTTGATAACTAGGCGGTGCATAAGTCAAAGATGGTCGCATCCTCCAGATTCAGAGGTTCGACGTTGATTGATTCTGATAGATAACTGATGTAGAACTTCCGTATAAGTCAAAGATGGTCGAATCCTCCAGATTCAGAGGTTCAACGTTGATTCAGGATAGATAACCTTTGCATAAGTCAAATAAGGTCGAACCTTCCAGATTCAGAGGTTCGACGTTAATTATGATAGATAGTATGAATGGGCATAGGGTAGGATGGAGGCATGTTTTCCTGCAAAACAGAATTTCCCAACCCCTCTCACAGGTGTGATCTAGTATAAGGTAGGTTAAAAGGTCTCCAGCGTTAACAGTTCTCTTGAGACACCATCATTGTTGCAAATACATGCCAACAATGGTATCCCATTTGAACCTCAACTGGTCGTGGGTCTCATGATCGCAATCAACAGAACCTGACATTCTGTTGGCGTCATGACTATCCACTCTATCCTAGGTAGCCTAAATAACACTCTGGCCTGGGTATTGGGCCTTTTACCTCAAATCAGTAACATCCCATCCCAACAAAACAACATAATAATCATAGTATATGAAAATAAAATGCAAGGCATAAAGAAATAAAGCAATAAAGCAATAAAACAGTAAAGCAATAAAGCAATAAATAAACACCCAAAGAAAAGAAAGCAAAACAGAAGCTAGGATCGACTAAGCTAGTTCCCCAGCAGAGTCGCCAGCTGGCGAACGCTCGCGAAATGTGAACAGAGTCGCCACCAATATATTTATCCCAAAGAGGGAAAGGAATATCAGGAAACCTAAGGTGAAGGAACAGGGTCTTGCGACCAGAGATAAGGTACGGGAGTCGGTTACGCGAGGGGAAGGTATTAGCACCCCTCACGTCTGTGGTACTCCACAGGATCCACTTATGTTTGTTCTATTCTAAGGGTGTATAAATCTAAAGCTCAATCACTAAGGGGAATGCATGCAAATGAAAGAAAAAGAAACACGGGGAAAATAAGGTTTTTAAATAATTGTGCTCGCTTAGGCCCCGCGACCTAATGCCTACGTATCCTTTTCAGGAATCAGAGCGCCGTAGTTCGGCTCTTTAGTTTTTGTTTGTTTTTGTGTTTTTTTAGTGGACGAAGTTACATTCGCACTCCGCTGCTCGACCTCTGGAGTCTTAAGCTGGGAATGGAGCGGAAATAACGTGTCCGATTAGGAGAAAGAATGCCCTGAAGGCAAGAGAAAGAATGCCTCGGAGGCAATAGAGAGAAGAGAATATTGGTTTGTGTTTTTTATGTAACTTCGTGATGAACAAAACCCAATACAAGGCTTCGCACCACTTCATTACTTTGTTTAGGTCTGAGCCTTTATTAAGTGTTTTAAATGTTTTTTGGTTGAGTGTTTTTTAAGGGATTTTAATCTGCGAGTTGAATCACATAGAATGTATGATGTCAGAGAAACAGATTAGGGAATGAATCCCACTCATTTCTCTGCATAACCGAGAAACAGATTAGGGAATGAATCCCACTCATTTCTCTATTGATTAAGAAACAGATTAGGGAATGAATCCCACTCATTTCTCTAAGTAGTGATCCAGAAACAGATTAGGGAATTGATCCCACTCATTTCTCTTTCACTAAGTGTTTGAGAAACAGATTAGGGAATAAATCCCACTCGTTTCTCTCCCACTTTTAATGTGATTCGCCTCTTCCTTTGTTAAGTACTTTAAAGTTGAAAGAGAAAAAAGGAAACAAAACTAGCCTAAGATGAAAACTAGCCTAATATGATGAAGGGAACTTCTAAGTCTTAATGTTGTCATGGTTTCTACCTAATGGTTAGGAGCAAAAAGCGGCATGAAAATATAAGCATAAGCGGAGATCGAAATTACAAGTAAATAACGATACCAAAATTAATGTAAAGTGGCTAACATAAACACTTGAAAACATGGTACAAGACATGAAGGCGAACGATGCAAAAAACAGTGCGAAATCGAATTAAAAGGGCTATTTATTTTTTATGGTTTTTTTATGACAAAAGTACATGATTTTAATCAAGCAAAAAGAAATGAAATAAAAGCCTAAACTATTATTTTTTATATACATTTTTTATGTCAAAAAAGTTGTATTAGAATCTAAGGATTAATAGGGAAAAGCCAACATTTTATTACCTAAAAGAAACAATGAAAGAATCTAAGTAAAAATACTAAATTGCTAGTTAATTATGTGAATCAGGAGGGTGAAAATTGAAAATAGTGATGGTGAATAGCAGCTCTGGGCGCAGGTCCAACCAATAGCCTAAGGGAGATTTTTGTTACAGATTTTTTTATACAGCCAAAAAAATGGTGATAGGATGGGCCTAGGGGGTGTACGAATAGCAGTTTAGTGAAGGCCCAGAAGAGTATTGTTTTTTGATCCATTTTTACATCCAATTTGCCTTATCTCAGATTTTCTTTAATTATTCAAAAAAAGAAATTAAAAGAAAAATAAAAATTAATTAAAAAATAAAATAATAATTGAAAGGGGATTAGGGTTCGTACATGGTTGTGGCGATTCACCTTGTATCAGAAGAAGAAGATCTCCCTCCTTCTACACCGTGACAGCACGGCGGTGGCTTAAAGGCGCGGGCTCCGATTCGTCACTGGAGAACGGCCATCCCCATCTCCTTATCTCACTCTCCGATGAACTTGACGACGCGTAGAATCTTAGCTTCTCTGATTCGATTCTTTCTTCTCACCGATCTCACCTCTTTCGACCTCCTCTGAGCTTTTGCGTTGACGTTGATGTCACGGCGCCGTTGTTGATTCGAAACAAAGAGCGAAGATGATGATGAGGTACCATTGTTGGTCGCGTGAAGATGCAGAAACGATGCCGAGGCTTGATAGCGGAGATCGAGCTTCTTGAGGATGGTGATTATGTTGCAGGTCCTTCCATGATTGAATTCGGTGCAGAGCGATGAATACGATTGAAGGTGAAGAAGCTTCGAACGTTTCGATACCAGGAAGATGCGAAATAAACGCAGAGCCAAGATTGATTAAGGTATTTTTTGTTTCTCGCACTTCGATTCACTTCCTCTTCAACTTCAATCTTTCTTCTCTTTTGTTAATTCTTCTTTTGATTCTGCGTTTGGTATAGAGTTGTTGTTTGATGAAGATTGAAGAAGAGCAAGGTTGGTAATGATCGATGATGATATTGATGATACGACCTGTTGCAGATATATGGTGTTGATGAAGAGTGATGAAGATTCAGAAGGAGAGGAAGCTTTTTACAGATCTTGTGAAGAGAAAGAGACGAAGAGTGATTGGAGAAAGCTTGAAGATATGAAGGTGATGAAGGTTGTTATGATGCCGATTAACAATCAAAAGATACATCCGTTCTATGGAGGCTCTCGGGATGTTGAAGATTATGGAGATGGTGAATTGAAGTTTCAGTCTGAAGTGAAGGAAGGTGAAGTGAATTGTGGAGAATTGAAGATGAGGTGAAGATGGTGATGAAGTGAAGAGAGAGTCGAAGAAAATGGGGAGAGTGAAGTGAAGCAGATGGAATTGTGGGGAAGTGGTGGTGAATGATTGAGAATTGAAGATGAAGAAAAATGGAGAGTGGGAAAAATGGTTGATGGTGCGTGAAGAAGAAACCTTTGCAGTGTGGTAATTCTGTTTATATAGAGGTGAAGGTTGATGGGTTCAGTTAGAGGGAAGAGGTGTGAGCCATTGGATTAGCGGGAGTTAGTTATGAGATCAAGGGTGAGGATTGAGTTAAGTGGAGAGGTTAGTTACATTCTGTTATCGGTTGTTATGTAGGTTGAGAATTTGTTAGGAAACTGTTGAATGGTTGTTAATTCTGTTAGAAGTTTGTTAGGTAATTAGTTATATATAACTGAATCGGTTAGGGGTTAGTGTAATGTATAACTGTTGTGGGTTTTGTTTGATTGCAGAATGCAGGTGTTGATTAGAAGTGGTTTGACAGTTAGTGAAATTAGGAAGAGGTTAGCAATGTTAGTTACAGTTAGGGAACTGTTAGGAGGGTTATGTTAGTTTGGGACTGTTAAGGGGGAGTTAGAAAAGATAGCAAGAATTCTGTTATATATTGAAAGAGGTTGGTTAAAACTGGTTTGTAAACTGTTATACATCTGTTAGGAAGCTGTTAGATGAGTTTTGAAATTGGTTACAGTAGTTGTAATTCGGTTGCGGGATTTGAAAGTTAGTTGTGGGCTGAAAGTTGGTTAGGTTTTTTTGAAAGTTTGTTAAGACTGGTTAGATTGTTGCTGTTAGTTAGAGGTTTGTAACCGATTGGCTAGGTGTTTAGAAAATGATTGGTTAGAATTAGTGATTGTTTTATGATTGGAACTGTGTATGGATGCTGGTGGTTTATGTTGGTGAGGGTGTTATAACAGTTAGTAATGAGGACTGATAGGTTAGAAATCAGTTGGGGAATGTTTTGAATTTGTGACTGCTTTTGATATGATTCTTGAATGGTGCGGGGCTGAATATAAATGGCTGCAGCTGTATGTGATTGGATTACGAATTCGGACCTGTTTAAACATGCTTGATTCTGTACTGTTTTTTCTGATGTAGTATTCTGATTTGCAGGGGCTTTGGTTTCGACGTGCCGGTTTTGATTTGAAGGCTTCTTTCCGTGGCCGGTACGTTGTGTATATTAGTGAAATTCTGAAAAATTGGTTAATAAACTGTTAGCAGTTAGGGGATTATCAGAATCTATGGTTATACTTTTGGAGTTATGGCTTTAAAGGCAACTGAATGCGTGATGACTTTCTTCTTTTTCTGATGAACATGCAGGTTGATGTAATTGAAGCCTAGCATCATGTGAAATTTGAAGAATTATCATGAGGTCCTGGAGTTGGTGCGATAAAAGCTTGAAGCAACTTTAGGAATATGTCCATTGTAGCTTGCTTAATATTTATATGGCTCAATGTATAATTTTCTTTGCGGTGTAATACATGAAATAGTCAGAAAGTGTAATGGCACTTAAACTTGTCTTGAAAATGTAATGACTTCTTTAAATTTGATTTGTGGTGTGATATAGAGAATATAATTTTTGTAATGTTGAACTTGTGGTGGGATTTAACTTATAACAAAATGCCCTCTCTGACTAAAATGTTGTAACGTGACAAATTGCATGTAGTGAACCATTTTTCTTCAAATGAAAGTTGAAACCCTTGATCTTTGAATGCTCTTCACGCTTGAATCTCCAATTGCATTTTACTTGAATTCAAGACTTCTTATTATGGACTTTGGTCAAAAGTCAGCCTTCCTTGGTTGACTATTATTTTTTAGCATATGGTTTCCAACTTAGAAGTGACTTTGAACCAAAGTGTTTCTTCATCAGAATCTTGTACAAAATCCAACGCATATGACTTGTAACATAGGTAATCAAGTGAACCAATCTTTGACTTGATGGTGATATGACTCGTAACATAGGTAATCAAGTGAACCAATCTTTGACTTGATGGTGAAACTGCAATATATTGAAATAGACCATATAATTATCATAACAAAGCTCTGAAATCAATCTTTGATGAGGATGACACCCTTGTAGTTTGATGAGGTGAGAATTCTTAATGATCATGAACACAAAACCTTTATTCACAAACTATGACTGATCAGAGACCTAGGTGAAATAAGCTTGAGTTAAGATTAGAGCTCCAAGGCAACAGAAAAGCCCCAACTTTTCAAGATCCTTGATCCCATGTCAATATTATTGAATAAATGAATGCGTGTTATGGAAATAACCTAATGGGGTGTATGCAAATGAATGTGAATTATAAGCCAGCTATAAATAAAATTAGATGGGCAAATTTTGGGGTGCAACAGTATGAACCTTGGTATTTTCCAGCTGATAGTACCACTCGAGTTGTGTACCCGACAGACTTTCTTGGAAGAAGTGAATCCACAATTTGTTATCCGTTGTATGAGGTTGTATCTTCCTCACATAGGATCTCAGATGTAGTTTCGGGCAAGAAACTCCATCATATTTTGCAAAGACAGGAACTTTGAATTTTGGAGGGATAACAATATCCGAGATGAGCCCTAGATCATTGAAATCTAGGCCAGGTATTTTTTGTATCTCCATAGCTTTCATACGGTCTTCCAGCTGTTGGTATTTTTCATCATCCGGTTCGTCCCCAGAATGATCATTTTCTTCATTTGAAGAGAGAGAGGGTTTAGCAGAACCCTGGTTGCTTTGATTGTCTTCTTGTTCACCATCACCGACTGTTTCAGGGATCGGTGGCTTTTTGAACTTTTTGACTGGGATTTTGATCTTCCTTTTCAGGTGACTCAAGCCTACAGATCCTTTGGGCTTCTTTTTCTTCTTGATTATCAGGGCTTTCAGTTCTTGTTGCCCCTTTGCCAGTTCCAGAATTGCCACTTGAACTTGGGCATTCTGTGCTTCAAGATTCTTGATGCTCATTTCAGATTCCATCTCTTCTGACTGAAATAAACAGCGAGAAGATGAGAAATCCGTCATGTGAACCTGTTATGCAATGTGTATGACTGGATGCCATGTGTATGCAATGTATGAAATGTATATGCAATGTATATGAATGCAATGTATGAAATGTATATGCAATGCATGAAGTGAAATGTGTGTGCAATGTTTCAAGGATCTTAGAGTTTAGATTTGTTAAAGAAGAAACAAACGTTAGTGAATCAATTTATTTCTTTTCTTTTTTTTTGCTTCTTTTTTCTTTGCCTCATTTGGGCTTACAAGACAGAAATAAAATAAATGATCCTTCAGGTCTCCCGTGGACGCTTTCTCTTTGCCCCCAGGAATGTGTTGATCTGCTGTTCTTCTTGAAGCTGTCCGGTGAGCTCCAATATCCTTCTCTCATAGTCTTGACAGTATGATCTGAAGGTGTCTCTTTCCTCTTTGAGTTGAACCCAAGATTTTTGCAACTCTTCTAGGTCAGTTGGCATGTCCGGGTGTAGAATAACTTGAGGTTCATATCCTTCGACCTCTGGTTCAATAGTCACAGGTAGAACAGCAGGATATGGCATAAGGAGTTTCTGAGCATGAGTGCGGACCCATCTGAGGTAAGGTTCCATAGGGATAGAATTCCATTGCCCCAAAGTTTTGCTTTCTATTCTATAGACACTGTCCCATGCATGTATGAACCTTCGTCGGTGTCTATGAGAATCATTCTCGTAATCAAACACAATGCCATGGATAATCATGTCATGAGGACCGTTGCTCCTTGCATATCCGAATTGGCGTAGAGCTAAAGAGGGATTGTAAGTGATGCCTCCTTTGATGCCAAGGAGTGGCACATTAGGGTACTCTCCACAATGATCAATGATAGTAATGTCTCTTTGAAAGAAGTTGTTCCACCGGATATCTGAATGAGACAAAGACATAATCCTGCGAGACCATTGCATTCTTTGTTCATTTCTCAACACTGATCGGGGAAGATGAAATGTAAACCACCTAGCCAGTAGTGGTATACAGCACATGAGAGTTCCTCGTTTCTTCATGGTACGAGTGTGTAGAATGTCTCCCAGCAATGTTGGTACCGGGTTACGGATTAGGAAAAGGTTGATGATGTGTACACTTATGAACTGGTCGGGATTTGGGAATAAAACCAACCCATAGATCAAAAAGTGCTATAACTTCCTCAAAAGCTGGATAACTTTTGTTTTCTAGCAGTAGTCGAGCCTTTTCCAACAAGAACTTGGCAAGCAAACCCTTAACTCCACTCTTTGTTTCCCAATTGGACTCGATTTCTGATTTCCGCAGATGTAAAGCAGCAGCAATGACTTCAGGTTTTGGAATCCTTTCTAAACCAGTGAAAGGTAATTGATTTTGAACAGGCAATCCCATTAGTTCAGAGAATTCTTCCAAAGTGGGTACCAACTGGTAATCAGGAAAGGTAAAGCAATGATGTTCAGGGTCAAAGAACTGGAACAGGACCTGTATCATGTCTTCTTCAAATTTTGAGGTAACCAAATGGAGTAGGTGACCATGCCTTTCAGTGAATTGAACATTCCTGGGGAATTCTGACACTAAGTCTTTTAGTTCAGATGGTACCGTTGAGATGTTGATTCGGATGTAATCTTTGGTGGCGGGAGCCATTACCTGCAAAAACAAAGGTAAACTCTTTGATCCTTGAAGTGTTTGGTGCAAAAATGATATGCTTATGATGCAAACATGTGGCACAGAAAGACAAATAAAACAATAGCCTTAGGTTTAAAGGCTTGCATGGAGCTGATAGGTGATACCCTCCCCACTGAAGTTGAGTTGGTTAAAACCTGTCCTAGAATAGTATTCGGGTTCTATGATCCTTGGAAGTAACATCTCAATGCGGCGCTCGAGCGGCCGATCAAAATATTCCTCGAGGATAACTAACTTCGATCAATTTCAAAGCTAGCCACTTAATAGGCCACAAGTCAAGTTCAACTAAAAAGGTTCTAAGACAAATTAGTGTTTACTGACATTTCGGAAGCCTAATATACTCCTTGATCGTTTTCAAGGGACATCAGTATAAACCAAAGTATCGCACTAACGATGACTACCAGATCAACCGTATCGGTACATGCCGTACAGTTTCCTTGGTCTATTGTCATATACTTAAGGTATCTCGAGATTCGGGTTAGAATCTTTCACACAAGCAAAATACCCAAACAAACCTTTGAAAAATAGAGCAATCAAGTCAATCAATTGAAAACATCGAAGTGGTCTATTCTCTTAAGGTAACCCCTTTTGAAAACATTTTGTTTTTGAAAGTATTTCCCCAGCAGAGTCGCCAGTTCTGTGGACCTCCGATTTTTTTAATCCCGGGCCATACCTCTGAATCTGTAGAGATACGTGAACTGACTCTTTTTTATCGCTTAATGCTTTCGCATTTTGAAAATTCACAGAGTCGCCACCGACCTTTTATTTTATCCAATTAAGGAAAGGTTTATAAAAGAAACAGAAAAAAGACCTTTAAGAAATTCTGGGTAAGGGGGTAGGTTATACAAAGGGAAGGTGTTAGCACCCTTTGTATCCATGGTTATCCATGGGCTCTTAAGTTTGCTTAGCTCACTTGTTTTTCGATCACTTTTCAATTGCTCTAAAATTTCTCATATGTGGTTTCAAATACTTTTGTAAATTGAATTTTGTAATGATCCGTGTGTGGATGTATACAAAATGCTTGTTTATCTTTCGAAAGATGTTTTGAAAAGAACGTTAACTTTGTAATAATCCGTGTTTGGATGTATACAAAGTATTGTCTTTTTTGAAAGTTTTGTTTTGAAAAACGACAGTGTATGAGAATTTTGTTTGTTTTGATTTGAGCAAGCAAACTAGGAGGTCTACCTTGAGTTGTAAGGTCTTTATCCTATTTCCTTTAAAAATCTATCCTTTCACCGGATATAAACGCAAGGTTCGATTTTGTACTCAAAATAGTGGAATTTTGACTTTGATTTTGAAAAGAATGAGAAGGGATTTACCTTAAGAGGTGCAAGTATGACTGTGATTGGATTCAGATATTTTATCTTTGAAGTTAGTGATCTAACGGTTCAATTTTATCTTTGACATGCACGCAGTTTATATTTGCTGGAAATTAAAATGCGGAAATGTAAAGTGCGGAAAGTAAATCTACGCTATTACATCGATTGTGCAGGAAATGTAAACTAGCCTATTTACATGAATTTGACATCCTATACATTTATCTAGGAATTTAAATTGCAAGAAAAATAAAAGGCATGTTTTTGGATTTTTTATGATTTGATTTTAATTATAATTAATGCATGATTAATTAAATTAAAATGAAGAAAAAAGATGAAAATAGATTTAAACCTAGAAATTGAGTTTAAAATATGTACAAAATATTTGTCAATTAATTTTAAAACAAAACTAATTTTTTGGAATTTTTGGAATTGATTTGAAATTGATTTAAGTTAATTAAAACATAATTATACAAATAATTATACAAATAATTAAAACTTAAAGAGAAAATTATTCAAAATATGTACAAAATTAGTTTATAATATATAAACAATATTTAACATAAAGAACAATTTTTTTTATGATTTTTTGATTGGTTAGAATAATTAAAAAGCAAATATATAAATATATACTAATTAATTATGCAAAATATTGAAATTTTGAAGAAAAATAAAATATTTTTATTTCAGAAAATAATATATTATTTTAGAAGTCTAAAAATATTTTGTGTATTTTTTGGATTTTTAAAACTATTTTTAATTAATTTAACAAAGAAATTAAAATAAAATAGAAAATAAAAGGATACTGATCATGTGTGGTTGGATTGAGGGTCCATGATAAGGATTGTTTGATCTGGCGCGTTGGATGATTCATTAAATGAGATTAGATGGTCCAGAAATTGAGGCGCGTGGTGATCAGTACACCTGCAAAGCACAGAATTAGAGGAAATTTTAAAAAGTACGCGCGCTGGCTGTCCAATGAGGTGGGGACACCTCATCATCTTCAACCTCTCGCTAGGGCCTTTTACAGCGCTTTTATGAAAGAGCGCTGTAATTGATGAGCTTCGTACCTGCAAAATAACGAATAGGGGTAAACGAGCATAGAAATCAGGCGCGATGGTACCATTGGATTCGTCTTGTTCCACTGAATGTAACCCTGCCCTTAATTTGTTTTAATTTTGGCCCTAATGAAGAACCCTAATTTTGAGCTAAGAAAACCCTAAAATGGTATATGCTACAAACAGCCATTAAAATCCAATTGAAGCTCCAGAAACGACCAGAGCTTCAAACCAAACACAATTATGCATCTACATCTTGTTAAATATGCGTGTGTTATGAGATATAAGTTGGTTTTAGTTTGAACAAACCGTGGCCTATATAGCTCGATTCAATGAGGTTTAAGACTTGGAAATGATTGGAATTGTTTCAGTGAAGCTCAGAGATGATGTTTGAGTGCTTAGTTTGTATTGAAATGGACTGAAATTAAAAACTCGAATTTGAATTTTCTTTGAATTTTTTCAAGTGGTTACAAGTGTATATGAGCAAGGCTTTGTTTCTGATTCGTGTCTCTTATGTTACTGAAGCATGCTAGCCTGTTTATAAGCATTGAGTGCTTAGAATTGAAGCTAAGAAGCAACTAGTTGCCTTTGTGGAATTCTTGCATTTTTTATATTAAAAAAGCTTTGAATTATTGACCAAGCCTTCTTGCCTTCAATGCACCTGCCTTGCTCTTCAATTCTCTGCAGAAAGATGAAGATTCCTTGGGTGAGTCATGCTTGGAAGTTAAGCTACCATTTATCCATCCTTTTTCCTTTTAATTTTAATCTTAAAATAAGATAAAATCAAGCAAAAATGAATAAAAATGGTGTGGGCCTTGTCTTGGTCGTGGGAGGCCCATAATAACATGGCAAAGATGTTTGAACCATGAAAACTTGGCCCCATTTGGAAAAAATGCATTTTTGAGCAATGTTGGTTTCATGCATTTTCCCAAAATTTAGCCAACTTCAACAAGGTGTAAATCCCTCAATTTTTGTCATATGAAGGAGATCTTGCACTTTTTGGAAACCTCAAAGAGTCCTCTAACCAATGCCTTTGGTCTCATGTCAAAATGATTTTTGAAGCTCCTTGTGTGTCCTTTTGAAAAAAGTGTCTTTTTGTTGACTTTGAAAATGACCTGTAATGTCTTTGATCATATTTTTCAAATGGTGAATCCAATGACCATGGGATCAATGGCATTTGAAAGATAATTGAATTTCCTTCAAAACAAGCTTTGGTTTGAATTTTTTGGATGAAGGATGAGAGAGTTATGATCAGTCAAAGTTGAGTTGACTTTTCAGGCAAAAACCCTAATTTTGAATCATAGAGTTTTGTTGATTTTTGATCTTTCCTTGATGAATTATGATCATCCAATGATCAAATGATGAATCCTTTGACAAAATATGGACTTTGACAAAAAATTTCATTTTTGACTGTCTGTTGACTTTTTTGGTCAAACGGGTCGTCTGTTGACTGTTTGAGCTGCTGACGGTGCGTCTGAGTGAAGTGAAGTTTGAAAATTTGTATGATGGTACTTTGAGATATATGGATGTGTATGAAATCCATTTGAGCTCTCAAAAACTTGTTTCTCCTGTAAAAAGCAAGAAAACCCTAGTCAGGGACTGTTTATGTAGGAGATAGTTAAGCGTACCTGATTTTTGTGCAGTGTTGAGTCTCTGCTAATCGCGTGATATTCAGAAGACTTCTAGAACATAGACATAATAAATAACTAATATACTGTTATCAGTACAGTCTGAGTTTCCTGATTCTGCGCCTGCAAAAAGATTTTAACTCTGTACCAATTGTGTCAGTACTATTTATCTGTAAATAAATAAATAGCATGTGTGAAGTAATAAACAGCATTTGGCGTTTGCGTAAGAATAAATTCAACTGCAAGCCAAATTACTGTATAAGAAAAATTCTAAAAACTAAGTATTTCATATGTCAGGATATTTGTTGAAATAAAAATCCATGATTATATGAGACTCTTAATTTTCAGATTGGAGTTTTCTTGAAAAATGATGCGGGCAAATTTTGGGGTATAACAATGATGACTGATATGTGGGGGTTATGATTGTATAGATTGTCTCTGTTTTGTGTGGTTGTTTGTATCTTTGAGATTGAATTTTGTTGATGTTGAAGTTGATTGATGTTTGTGAATAAGGTTATAAAAGTTCAATCAATTGTTGTGGGAAACTAACCTAGGGTTTATAATTATTATTATTGAGGAATTAGTTGTAGAAAATTGCTAGATGTTGGTGGAGTATAACTATAATATTGCTATGTTCCTCTGATGGTCGAAATTGATTTGCAACTGAATCGAAGGAGGAAAATTGAGTTTTTGGGTTGAGTTATAGGGATTTGGTATGATGGGGTTTGAGATTTGGGATCAAAATCAATGTGTTAAAATTCATGTTTTATGATTCCAATTCACTACTATATGTTAGATATGAATGAATATGTGTTTGTTTTATGAAAAATAATTGATTTGGTTGGATTTTAATGGAAAAATGCATAAAACCCGTAGCTGTTCCTGGGCAAAAATCCAGTTTTGGAGAAAACTTCAAAAATTCATATCTTTTGATCCGTAAGTCCGTTTGAGTCCCCGTTCGAAGCGCTAGAAAGCTAATAATGTGTATTTTCTTATAAAAATAGTTTCATGTTCTGGAAATAAAATTTAATTGGTGTGTAATGAAGTTTTGTTGTGTCGGTGTATGATACCGGTGTTTGCGCTTTCCGGAAACTTAAAAAATTCATAACTTTTGACTCGGGTGTCCATTTGACGCGCCGTTTGGACCGTTGAAAAGCTAAAATTATGTTCTATCTTATAAAAATATTTTCAAACACAGTAGATGGATTTTGTTGAATCGATATACATTTTCGTGTAATGTTGTGTAATTGTCGAACCGGGTGTACGCTATTAATCGTGTGCATGTTGTATGAACTTGTGTGATTGAATTGCATGTTGTATGAACTTGTATGATTGAATTGCATGTTGTTACTGCTGTTGTGTTGTTGTTATTTCTATAAGTTGTTGTCGATATGTTGACTAAGTTGTAGGCCTATGGCCAGTGTTGAAGCGACGTTGAGTACCTCTAATGTTGGTACAATGTTGAATTGTTGTCGCTGTTGCGTTGTTGTTGTTGTGACGTTGTGGTTGTTGTTGCATGCATACATTTGCATTGTTTATGTTGGCCTTGATGGCACCACGTATAAAAGTTGAAGGCTTATGCCTTGGCCTTAATGGCACCACGTTGAAGGCTTACGCCTTGTTGAAATGCCTCAATAACCTGGCATATGTTTAAGTTGGGAGTTTTACTCCAAATGGTACCACATGCATTTGCACAGTTGAGTCGCATTTGAAGTTGTTATTGTTATTTCGTTGTTGTTGTTATTACGTTGTTGTTGTTGATATAAGTTGTCGTTGTTGTAAGTTGTTGTTGTTATAAGTGGTTGTTGTTATTAAGTTGTGATGATTTAAATTGTGAAATAATTATTATAACTATTGTTATAGTTGTTGTTGCTAATTGTTGTTACTAATTGTTGTTATACTTGTTACTGAATATTGTTATCATAATTGTTGTTGGTGAATAATTATTATAACCGTTGTTGCTATTTGTTATTATAACCGTTGTTTGAATAAGTATGAAGTGGTGATATTGTATGATCTAATCTTAATATATTATTTATCATACGCTTGCTTATATTGTTGGATATCTCACCCCTTCTGTAATGATGTTACCTATTATGGGTAATTGAGCAGGTACTCAAGAATAGCTGTGGAAGTGAAGTAACTTTATGAAGTCTTTAGTTGCTGTTAGTTCGAGTTGGTCTTGCTCTAATACGTAGCACTCGGGGGGATGTTTATGTGTTGTTTCTAAGTTGCTGTTATTACTAATTGTTGAATAATTATAAATTGAACGATGTTTTAGTTGAATAAAGTTGCTAACTGATCTATAAGTTGGAAGTTGTAATTCTGTGGTTTTAATATTAAAAGGGTTGTTATGTTCCTATGAATAAATATGTTGTGAGTTGTTCAGCCGAATGCTATGTATCATATTAAAAGAAATACAGGTTGCTTTGTTGTTTTATGTTGAAATGTGACATCCTATTTTATGTTTGAAAATTTTAGCACTCTGATTTTCAATATAAATGTCGGGTAGAAAATGGGGTGTTACATTAGTGGTATCAGAGCAGGTCGGTCTGTCCGGCCAGAGTCGTCTAATGTTGTTTATTCCTGTGTATGCAACTAGTGTGTGAAACACTGTCGGTACTTGTTTGTTTTCTAGTTGATTGTTGCAGGAGTTGGTTTGAAGCTAAGTGGGGGAGAAGCGGTGCTTCTCGGATATATTCACTTGTAGGATGTTGGTAGATCTTGGAAGCGAGAGAGAGAGAGAGAGCTGGAACTTATGTTCATCAATCTCAAATTCTGATTTATGTAATTATGGAGCAGCTGTTAGTAAAAGAGGCATGACTTTTTGTTCGTGTTTCTGATTGAAGCGATTCAGGACTTTTTGGAAAGCTTACGAAATTCCCTATAGTTTGCATATAAGATTTGTCTTCAGGAAGTTTGCGAAGAGGAAGAAAAGTGAATTTTAATATTTGGGTCTTATGCTGATTTTTGGAAAATTCTGCATACGAGAATTCAGGACCAGCCTCATCGCAAGGATGATAACTTTTTACTCGTAAATCGGATTTAAGCGATTCTTGAAGTTCTGGAATCTACACGAAATTCCCTTCACTTTGGAATATAATTTTGTGTTTGGGAGGTCTGTACTGAAAGAGATAAGTGTGTTTGAAGTTGGGTGATTCTTGCTGAAAATTTGGAAAAAGTTGTAGAAGTTGTTGAAGTTATTGGGAAGTTTTGAATTGTGAGTTAGGATCGGAAATGTGAGTCGGTGAGTACAATTTGGAAAAGAGCACTATTGTAGTTAGTAACGGTGGTTTATGCTCCATCATGGTTGTCGGATATCTATTGGCAAATTGAGGACTTGATCACCCTTAATCTCTTGTTAATAGTAGACGAAATCGTGTTGGATGGTATAGACGTATCTTGCTATCTTGATGGTGAGTAAAGGGAAGGATGCTATAACGAAAATCTGTTGATAAGAGTATGTTGTGATGTTGTATAGTCGAGTATAAGCAAGTTGAGGATGGTTGTGTCGGATAGATTTTCGAGGACGAAAATATCCAAGTGGGGAGAGTTGTAACGCCCCGAATTTAATAAATTATTTAATTAAATTAATTAAGGATTTAATAATTGGAAATTGGTCGAAGTTGGGATTTATCGGAGAAATTTGATTATTATGTCGGTTTAAGTTGTTATGTGGTAATTATTATTATATTGGAGTTGTAGAAATAATATAATTAATATTATATTGGAGTTGTAGAAATAATATAATTATTATTATATTGGAATATGAGTTGTTGGTTGGGTTTATTTTATGGTGGTATCTAATAATAAGGAGGTGTAGAGAAGTTGAGCCTAATAGAGGAATAATATTATTATTATTATTATTATTATTATTATTATTATTATTATTATTATTTGGTTAAGAGTTATATTATTATTATTATTATTATTATTATTATTATTATTATTATTATTATTATTATTATATATTGGATTAAATGGAATAAGAGGATTAGGTTTATTATAAGAAAGAAATAATAAGGGTTTGGAGCTCTAGAGAAGAAAAAGAGATTTATCTAGAAAATTGCAAAGCTGCAGAGAAAGAGAAAGAGCGAGGTTGGAACTATGGCGGCAACGAAGTGCAACAGGAATAGAGAGCGACCTCCAATCCAAGGTAAGGGTGAGGTTCTAGCTCTATAAACGGGATTATGATGAATGATATGTGGGGGTTATGATTGTATGGATTGTCTCTGTTTTGTGTGGTTGTTTGTATCTTTGAGATTGAATTTTGTTGATGTTGAAGTTGATTGATGTTTGTGAATAAGGTTATAAAAGTTCAATCAATTGTTGTGGGAAACTAACCTAGGGTTTATAATTATTATTATTGAGGAATTAGTTGTAGAAAATTGCTAGATGTTGGTGGAGTATAACTATAATATTGCTATGTTCCTCTGATGGTCGAAATTGATTTGCAACTGAATCGAAGGAGGAAAATTGAGTTTTTGGGTTGAGTTATAGGGATTTGGTATGATGGGGTTTGAGATTTGGGATCAAAATCAATGTGTTAAAATTCATGTTTTATGATTCCAATTCACTACTATATGTTAGGTATGAATGAATATGTGTTTGTTTTATGAAAAATAATTGATTTGGTTGGATTTTAATGGAAAAATGCATAAAACCCGTAGCTGTTCCTGGGCAAAAATCCAGTTTTGGAGAAAACTTCAAAAATTCATATCTTTATTCGTAAGTCCGTTTGAGTCCCCGTTCGAAGCGCTAGAAAGCTAATAATGTGTATTTTCTTATAAAAATAGTTTCATGTTCTGGAAATAAAATTTAATTGGTGTGTAATGAAGTTTTGTTGTGTCGGTGTATGATACCGGTGTTTGCGCTTTCCGGAAACTTAGAAAATTCATAACTTTTGACTCGGGTGTCCATTTGACGCGCCGTTTGGACCGTTGAAAGGCTAAAATTATGTTCTATCTTATAAAAATATTTTCAAACACAGTAGATGGATTTTGTTGAATCGATATACATTTTCGTGTAATGTTGTGTAATTGTCGAACCGGGTGTACGCTATTAATCGTGTGCATGTTGTATGAACTTGTGTGATTGAATTGCATGTTGAATGAACTTGTATGATTGAATTGCATGTTGTTACTGCTGTTGTGTTGTTGTTATTGCTATAAGTTGTTGTCGATATGTTGACTAAGTTGTAGGCCTATGGCCAGTGTTGAAGCGACGTTGAGTACCTCTAATGTTGGTACAATGTTGAATTGTTGTCGTTGTTGCGTTGTTGTTGTTGTGACGTTGTGGTCGTTGTTGCATGCATACATTTGCATTGTTTAAGTTGGCCTTGATGGCACCACGTTGAAAAGTTGAAGGCTTATGCCTTGGCCTTAATGGCACCACGTTGAAGGCTTACGCCTTGTTGAAATGCCTCAATAACCTGACATATGTTTAAGTTGGGAGTTTTACTCCAAATGGTACCACATGCATTTGCACAGTTGAGTCGCATTTGAAGTTGTTATTGTTATTTCGTTGTTGTTGTTATTACGTTGTTGTTGTTGATGATATAAGTTGTCGTTGTTGTAAGTTGTTGTTGTTATAAGTGGTTGTTGTTATTAAGTTGTGATGATTTAAATTGTGAAATAATTATTATAACTATTGTTATAGTTGTTGTTGCTAACTGTTGTTACTAATTGTTGTTATACTTGTTACTGAATATTGTTATCATAATTGTTGTTGGTGAATAATTATTATAACCGTTGTTGCTATTTGTTATTATAACCGTTGTTTGAATAAGTATGAAGTGGTGATATTGTATGATCTAATCTTAATATATTATTTATCATACGCTTGCTTATATTGTTGGATATCTCACCCCTTCTGTAATGATGTTACATATTATGGGTAATTGAGCAGGTACTCAAGAATAGCTGTGGAAGTGAAGTAACTTTATGAAGTCTTTAGTTGCTGTTAGTTCGAGTTGGTCTTGCTCTAATACGTAGCACTCGGGGGGATGTTTATGTGTTGTTTCTAAGTTGCTGTTATTACTAATTGTGGAATAATTATAAATTGAACGATGTTTTAGTTGAATAAAGTTGCTAACTGATCTATAAGTTGGAAGTTGTAATTCTGTGGTTTTAATATTAAAAGGGTTGTTATGTTCCTATGAATAAATATGTTGTGAGTTGTTCAGCCGAATGCTATGTATCATATTAAAAGAAATACAGGTTGCTTTGTTGTTTTATGTTGATATGTGACATCCTATTTTATGTTTGAAAATTTTAGCACTCTGATTTTTAATATAAATGTCGGGTAGAAAATGGGGTGTTACATTAGTGGTATCAGAGCAGGTCGGTCTGTCCGGCCAGAGTCGTCTAATGTTGTTTATTCCTGTGTATGCAACTAGTGTGTGAAACACTGTCGGTACTTGTTTGTTTTCTAGTTGATTGTTGCAGGAGTTGGTTTGAAGCTAAGTGGGGGAGAAGCGGTGCTTCTCGGATATATTCACTTGTAGGATGTTGGTAGATCTTGGAAGCGAGAGAGAGAGAGAGAGCTGGAACTTATGTTCATCAATCTCAAATTCTGATTTATGTAATTATGGAGCAGCTGTTAGTAAAAGAGGCATGACTTTTTGTTCGTGTTTCTGATTGAAGCGATTCAGGACTTTTTGGAAAGCTTACGAAATTCCCTATAGTTTGCATATAAGATTTGTCTTCAGGAAGTTTGCGAAGAGGAAGAAAAGTGCATTTTAATATTTGGGTCTGATGCTGATTTTTGGAAAATTCTGCATACGAGAATTCAGGACCAGCCTCATCGCAAGGATGATAACTTTTTACTCGTAAATCGGATTTAAGCGATTCTTGAAGTTCTGGAATCTACACGAAATTCCCTTCACTTTGGAATATAATTTTGTGTTTGGGAGGTCTGTACTGAAAGAGATAAGTGTGTTTGAAGTTGGGTGATTCTTGCTGAAAATTTGGAAAAAGTTGTAGAAGTTGTTGAAGTTATTGGGAAGTTTTGAATTGTGAGTTAGGATCGGAAATTTGAGTCGGTGAGTACAATTTGGAAAAGAGCACTATTGTAGTTAGTAACGGTGGTTTATGCTCCATCATGGTTGTCGGATATCTATTGGCAAATTGAGGACTTGATCACCCTTAATCTCTTGTTAATAGTAGACGAAATCGTGTTGGATGGTATAGACGTATCTTGCTATCTTGATGGTGAGTAAAGGGAAGGATGCTATAACGAAAATCTGTTGATAAGAGTATGTTGTGATGTTGTATAGTCGAGTATAAGCAAGTTGAGGATGGTTTGTCGGATAGATTTTCGAGGACGAAAATATCCAAGTGGGGAGAGTTGTAACGCCCCGAATTTAATTAATTATTTAATTAAATTAATTAAGGATTTAGTTGGAAATTGGTCGAAGTTGGGATTTATCGGAGAAATTTGATTATTATGTCGGTTTAAGTTGTTATGTGGTAATTATTATTATATTGGAGTTGTAGAAATAATATAATTAATATTATATTGGAGTTGTAGAAATAATATAATTATTATTATATTGGAATATGAGTTGTTGGTTGGGTTTATTTTATGGTGGTATCTAATAATAAGGAGGTGTAGAGAAGTTGAGCCTAATAGAGGAATAATATTATTATTATTATTATTATTATTATTTGGTTAAGAGTTATATTATTATTATTATTATTATTATTATTATTATTATTATTATTATTATTATTATTATTATATATTGGATTAAATGGAATCAGAGGATTAGGTTTATTATAAGAAAGAAATAATAAGGGTTTGGAGCTCTAGAGAAGAAAAAGAGATTTATCTAGAAAATTGCAAAGCTGCAGAGAAAGAGAAAGAGCGAGGTTGGAACTATGGCGGCAACGAAGTGCAACAGGAATAGAGAGCGACCTCCAATCCAAGGTAAGGGTGAGGTTCTAGCTCTATAAACGGGATTATGATGAATAATATGTGGGGGTTATGATTGTATGGATTGTCTCTGTTTTGTGTGGTTGTTTGTATCTTTGAGATTGAATTTTGTTGATGTTGAAGTTGATTGATGTTTGTGAATAAGGTTATAAAAGTTCAATCAATTGTTGTGGGAAACTAACCTAGGGTTTATAATTATTATTATTGAGGAATTAGTTGTAGAAAATTGCTAGATGTTGGTGGAGTATAACTATAATATTGCTATGTTCCTCTGATGGTCGAAATTGATTTGCAACTGAATCGAAGGAGGAAAATTGAGTTTTTGGGTTGAGTTATAGGGATTTGGTATGATGGGGTTTGAGATTTGGGATCAAAATCAATGTGTTAAAATTCATGTTTTATGATTCCAATTCACTACTATATGTTAGGTATGTATGAATATGTGTTTGTTTTATGAAAAATAATTGATTTGGTTGGATTTTAATGGAAAAATGCATAAAACCCGTAGCTGTTCCTGGGCAAAAATCCAGTTTTGGAGAAAACTTCAAAAATTCATATCTTTTGATCCGTAAGTCCGTTTGAGTCCCCGTTCGAAGCGCTAGAAAGCTAATAATGTGTATTTTCTTATAAAAATAGTTTCATGTTCTGGAAATAAAATTTAATTGGTGTGTAATGAAGTTTTGTTGTGTCGGTGTATGATACCGGTGTTTGCGCTTTCCGAAAACTTAGAAAATTCATAACTTTTGACTCGGGTGTCCATTTGACGCGCCGTTTGGACCGTTGAAAAGCCAAAATTATGTTCTATCTTATAAAAATATTTTCAAACACAGTAGATGGATTTTGTTGAATCGATATACATTTTCGTGTAATGTTGTGTAATTGTCGAACCGGGTGTACGCTATTAATCGTGTGCATGTTGTATGAACTTGTGTGATTGAATTGCATGTTGTATGAACTTGTATGATTGAATTGCATGTTGTTACTGCTGTTGTGTTGTTGTTATTGCTATAAGTTGTTGTCCATATGTTGACTAAGTTGTAGGCCTATGGCCAGTGTTGAAGCGACGTTGAGTACCTCTAATGTTGGTACAATGTTGAATTGTTGTCGCTGTTGCGTTGTTGTTGTTGTGACGTTGTGGTTGTTGTTGCATGCATACATTTGCATTGTTTAAGTTGGCCTTGATGGCACCACGTTGAAAAGTTGAAGGCTTATGCCTTGGCCTTAATGGCACCACGTTGAAGGCTTACGCCTTGTTGAAATGCCTCAATAACCTGGCATATGTTTAAGTTGGGAGTTTTACTCCAAATGGTACCACATGCATTTCCACAGTTGAGTCGCATTTGAAGTTGTTATTGTTATTTCGTTGTTGTTGTTATTACGGTGTTGTTGTTGATATAAGTTGTCGTTGTTGTAAGTTGTTGTTGTTATAAGTGGTTGTTGTTATTAAGTTGTGATGATTTAAATTGTGAAATAATTATTATAACTATTGTTATAGTTGTTGTTGCTAATTGTTGTTACTAATTGTTGTTATACTTGTTACTGAATATTGTTATCATAATTGTTGTTGGTGAATAATTATTATAACCGTTGTTGCTATTTGTTATTATAACCGTTGTTTGAATAAGTATGAAGTGGTGATATTGTATGATCTAATCTTAATATATTATTTATCATACGCTTGCTTATATTGTTGGATATCTCACCCCTTCTGTAATGATGTTACCTATTATGGGTAATTGAGCAGGTACTCAAGAATAGCTGTGGAAGTGAAGTAACTTTATGAAGTCTTTAGTTGCTGTTAGTTCGAGTTGGTCTTGCTCTAATACGTAGCACTCGGGGGGATGTTTATGTGTTGTTTCTAAGTTGCTGTTATTACTAATTGTTGAATAATTATAAATTGAACGATGTTTTAGTTGAATAAAGTTGCTAACTGATCTATAAGTTGGAAGTTGTAATTCTGTGGTTTTAATATTAAAAGGGTTGTTATGTTCCTATGAATAAATATGTTGTGAGTTGTTCAGCCGAATGCTATGTATCATATTAAAAGAAATACAGGTTGCTTTGTTGTTTTATGTTGAAATGTAACATCCTATTTTATGTTTGAAAATTTTAGCACTCTGATTTTTAATATAAATGTCGGGTAGAAAATGGGGTGTTACACCCTAGCTTGTGAGAAATTCTTGAGAGTTTTGAACGTGCTCTTTGAGGCTGCAAATCCTTGTTTCTCGTCCCTGATTCTCTTTGCTTCTTTATAAGAAAAAGAATAGGTCACAAGTAATGGGAATAAATCATGGGCTTGGGTGAGAAATATGATTGAAGATTTTGAATGGAAACTTGCTATTTTTGACTTGAATATTCCTCAATTTTTCTCAATCAATATCTCATGATTATTAGGTCAATATTTGCATAATATTTTATTGAGAAACTTATCAATACCATATCTTTTATATTCATCATTATTTCTTTATTAAATTTTGAATTAAAATGAAAATAATTCAAAATAAAAATAAATAAGAATGTTACTAGTAAAAGATGGCGTGGTGGGCTCTTCGATACTTCATGGATATGTTTAGAATCAACAAACTTTGGCCCATTAGTAAAAAAAAATTGGAATTTTGTCAATCGGGGTTTCTCACTTTTCTTGAATTTTAGCCAACTTGCACCAGCCATAACTTATTCAATTTTGACCATATGAGAATGATCTAGGACTTTTTTGAAAGCTAAAGATGTCCTCTACAAGCAACTTTGGAACCTTTTTTGCATTTGAGAATTTTACCTTGATCATATGGCTTCTGAGAAAAAACTGCTTTTTGCGAGCTCCTAGAAGGACCTGTAATGTATTGGCTCATATCTCTCAAATGGTGCATTTATTGACGTTGGGCCCAACATCAAAGTTGTAGAGAATCAAATTTCCTTGAGAATGAGCTTTGGTTGGGAAATTTCGGAGAAAGTATGAGAGAGATATGGTCAGTCAAAGTTGGGTTGACTTTCTCCTAATAAACCCTAATTTAAAAACTTAGGGTTTTGATGATTTTGGAGCTTTTCTTGATGACTCATGATCAACCTTTGATCAAATGATGAACCTAACATTAAAATGTTGATGTCGACCAAAAATCAGGAATTTTGACTGTATTTTGACCATAGTTGATTTTTAGGTCAAACTAGTCGACTGTTGACTATTTGAGCAGTTGATTGATCAATCTTGTGAGTCAAGGCTTGAAACTTGGAATAGGGATCCTTTGAAGCATATGATAGGCCATGGAGTCCACTTGAGGCATCAGAAGTTGATTTTACTTGGAGAGAAGCAAAACCCTAGTTGTGGGTTGTTTGTTTAGGAGAGTGTGCATCCAATTAAGTCTTGAGCTTTTGATACTTGGATGAGTTTTGTATGGAATCACGGTGGGCAAATTTTGGGGTATGACAGCTGCCCCTGTTCAATCTTCTTAAACCTGAGGATGCAGATTGGCTTGTGTGCCTGCCGGAATCTGAAGGTGGAAGAGGATTGAACACTAGAATACCAAGAAATTTGCCCTTGCTGAGGCAGGGACTTTCGTCGGAGATGAGCTTAAAGATGCCATCTGGATGTTGACTAAAATTTATCGAGGATGGGCTTAAAGATTCCATCTGGATTTGATAATATGAGAGTAAGAATAAGTCGTACATTAGATTGTATCTGAGCTCGATGTATTGAGAAGTGTTTGTTGGAGATGGGTTGTAGATGCCATCTATTTTTGGAGATAGATCGTGTTCACACCGTTCGTGATGATAGAATTATGTCTTTAAATGTTGATCGTGGCAGCAACGTTCGTAGTAACTGAATTAGATCTTAGAAGGATGATCGTGTCTACAACGTTCGTGATGATAGAATTAGATCTTTGAATGTTGATCGTGTCAGCACCGTTCGTAGTAACTGAATTAGATCTTGGAAAGATTTTGATTACTGCCAGGGGACTGATGTAGATATCATTGCCAGGGGACTGATATGATAAGGACCAACTGATCACCGCCAGGGGACTAACATGATGAGGAGGATTTCGATTACTGCCAGGGGACTGATGTAGATATCATTGTCGGGGGACTATCATGATAGGGAGATAACTTAATATTGTTCGAAGACCAATGTAATAAGTTGTAGTTGTATATCATCGCTAGGGGACTAACATGATGGGAGTAGATTTTGGTTACTGCCAGGGGGCTGATGTAACATATCACTACCAGGGGACTGATATGATGAGGACCAACTGATCACCGCCAGGGGACTAACATGATAAGAAGGATTTGGATTACTGCCAGGGGATTGATGTAACATATCATTGCCAGGGGACTAATACGATATTTCACTGCCAGGGGACTAATGTGATATTTCACTGCCAGGGGACTAATGTGATGGGAATTTGATAGGAATGGTTATCAGAACGAATATTCATCTGGATTGCTTTTGGAGAAGAAAATCTGATTGTTAGAGTTGATAAGTTGTTTGATGATATTCGTCTACTTGGGAATTTACCTGAAAAACAAAGTTAGCAGCATGCAATGCCATGATGCATGGTATGTATTTATGTAATTATTGATTATGAATGATGTATGTATGCAACATGTTGTCAATGATGACAGTAGATCGTAGAATAGTCTGGCGAGGAAAATAAATCCCTGACTGTTATGGAGAATACAGAGTACAAGTCTTCCGTTTTAGTAGGAACTCCTGCTTCATGCTCGAGGATACTCAGCTGGGAATTTATGATTTCTGCTTGGGGATGAAAGTCATTTGAGTGATTGATCTTGATGTACCCTGACTGGGGATAAGAGAGATAAATATAATCTCTGATGTTCCATCTGACTCAACTCAATTGTGAGTGCCAACCTTTATGGCGATTATTCGAAGATAGCTTCTTGAGGACTACTCTGTGGGGATATGCTCCTGTGAAGTAGGCATTGGGGGAGGCGTGGATGCCTTGAACATTGCCCCCAGTGATTATAGTAACTGTCGTTCTTGGACTCGTATTGATTGGGACACACCAATGAGTATTGATCGAAGTGTTGAACATGGCTTGGATAGCTTTGCTCCAGTTAGTAGGGACCTTGGAGAGATTCGCCTTGTGAGGGCATTCTGAGCTATATACTATGGGTGATGCCCCTAGTACTCATAAGCTTAAGGTGATGCCTCTGACTGATCGGGAAGTAGTTTCAGACCCATTTGGATGTATGCCCCTGATTGACTGCCTGACTTAGTGGTTACGGGCGCCCATTATTACTTGTGTAAAAAACAACTAGTATAATTGAGTTAATTGAGTAACTACCCTGCCCTAGGTTATGATTAAGGTTTTAATCTTTTTATGAAAGAAAACTTCTACTTCTTAGGCTCAAAGGGGTTAACGAGGGATGAACATCCTTATATCACTGTTTAGGAATTGAAACAATGCATGTACATCGTCAGCACAGTCTATTCAAAAGCATACTGTGTGAAGTTACGGTATCGTTTTCGTCATCCTCCCTCAAAAGACTTACAGCTTAGCAGGAGTTGTGTATCACAAAGCATAAACGAAGTAAAAACGCAGTTTAAATGAGTGATAGCGAAATAATTTATTCAAGACAAACATATGCAATGCACTAATGATGATTATTAAAACAGATAATGTCTATCATAAGTCAAATGTTTAAACAAACAGAATAGAAATTGCAAATGAAAGTAAAACTAATGATCTGAAAGTCCATCCTTCTATCCATCCACAACATTAACAATCTTGTTGTGATTAGGCATGGGAGCAGTGATCACGTTAGGAGTTGCAGGAGGTCCGGACTCAATTTCACCAGCATCAATCATGTCTTGGATCTTAATCTTCAATGCCCAGCAGCTATTGGTGTCGTGCCCAGGACTATTAGAGTGATAGGCACATCGCACGTTTGGATTGTGCTTAGAAGAGGAAGTGTTGATGTGCTGAGGAGGATCCCTCACAATAATCATTCCTGCTCTTAACAGATATTACAGGGCCTGATCTAATGACATGCCTGCCCCAACCGATAGGTTGTGTTCATTACGACTTTTCTTGTTATACACAACATTGACTTCATTCTTCCTATTATATGGCTATAGAAAGGACCACTTCCGATTCCGCTTTCTACGTGTTCTCCAGTTAGTATCAAATCCGTGAAACCAGATGATGAACTTCCCAGCAGATGACTATAGAAAGGACCAGTCAGTGTACTCATAAACATATCGATCAACTCTCTGTCAGCTAAAGGAGGTTGCACTCTGTCAGCCAGGTCTCTCCATTTTTGAGCATATTCCTTGAAACTTTCTTTCGGCCCCATAGACATGCTTTGTAGTTGCATGCGAGTCGGCGCTAGATCAACATTATATTGGTATTGTTTGTAGAAAGAGGTTGCCAAATCTTCCCATCTATGAATGTTGGCACCATCCAATTGATAGTACCATTCTAGTTGAGTTCCAGATAAGCTCTCTTGAAAGAAGTGGATCCATAGCATCTTGTCAGCAGTATGAGGCTGAATCTTCCTCACATAGGACTTTAAGTGCAGTTTAGGACAGGAGACTCCATCATACTTAAGAAAGATCGGAGTCTTGAATTTCGGAGGAATGACAACCCCTGAGATGAGTCCTAGTTCTTAAAAATCCAGACCAGGTACCTTCTGAACTTCCATGGCTTTCATACGTTCTTCCAGCAACTTGTATTTGTCATCGGGATGTTCGTCCTCATAGTAGTTGTCCTCTTCTTCCTCAGAGGGCTTGACGGAATCGTGGTTACTCTTCGCATCAGTTTTGACACTAGCACCATCGTCTTGTTCATTGTCATTGTCTTCAGGGATCCCCACCTCTTTGGCTTTTCTAGCAGGGCCTCTGAATCTTCTTCCCATGTTAAGGACACCCACAAGTCTTCTGGAATTTTTCTCTTTCTTAGTCAAGAGGATTTTCAAATCATCTTGCCCCTTGGCTAAGTTCAGAATCAAGGCTTGGAACTCAGCATTCTGGGCTTGAAGGTCTTTGACTGATTGCTCGAGATCCGTCTGTGCTGAAATAAACAGCGAGTGAGGATGAGAAACCTGTTATGCGATGTTATGAATGCAGATACAATATTTTCAAGGATCTTTAGGAATTTAGTTAGCAACATTAGAAAATGATCTAGTCGCGTCTTCGTTTGAAGAACTCTGATTCTCGGATGTTCTTCTATGGAATCAAGCTCACCATATCGAGTGGGTCATAGCCTCTGATTCGGGATACTTATACTTCTGAATTTGAAAGCATATGGCTAGAGGAAAATAAATCCTCTTGCCCCTTGATATGTATTGTGTCTTTAAATTGGAAGACGTGTGGCTAGAGGAAAGTAAATCCTCTTGCCCTAGATAAGAGCTCAGTTCTTGATAAGAGCACCTGAAATTGTGCGCCCTAAATCCCTAAGATCCTTGAAAGGGTTTGTTTACATGCTATATTATGATATCATGATGTCATGATGTTATGCGAATGTAATGCATCAGGCAAAGCGTGAGATAGTAAGGACGAGTGAGTCCACAAGAAAAACCTGCAAGGAAACCAAAGGGTTAGTAGCACACACAAGCAAGTCGCATAAGTGTCCTTAGGTTTAGAAGCTTGTGTGAAGTTCGTAGGTAAGTACCCTCCCCACTGAAGTTTAGTTGGTTCAACCTGTCCTAGATAAAGATCCGGTTCTAGGGAGCTCATATCATTGACCTTTCTCGAAGGCATTATTTTAGTTCAGCAATTGAATCGCCGATCGAAAACATCTTGAAAGTCCAGTCCATATGAGTGTAGCATCGAGTATCAACCAACTTCAGTCGGAACCAAAGCCAACCATCTCACTACCTTCTAATAGGCCAAAGTCAAGTTCAACTAGGGTTCTAAGGGCAAATTAGTGCTTAATGACACCACGCAGCAACCAAGTGTTTCCTCAAGTCGGATCCCAAGGAACACCAGGACAAACCAATGTGTCACACTAATGATGGCCACCATATCATCCGCAGCAGTATACGCCGTGCAGTCTCCTTGGTCTCATGCCATTTACCTAAGGTACTCAGATCCGGGTTAGGATCTTTCACACAAGTAAACCCAAACAGGCCCACAAATATAAAGCAAACAATACAAACAATTGAAAACATTTAAGTGAATCCTAAACTTTAAGGTAACCCCTCTTTTTATTCGAAGTCCCCAGCAGAGTCGCAAGTTCTGTAATACGGTGGGAGAACTGACTTTTTTAAATGTTGCGGATAGCAAGAGTCGCCACCGACTTTTATTTTATCCAATATATAGAAAGGCTAAAAGAACAGGAAAAGACCTTTTAAAAAGATTTTGAGTTCGGGGGGTAGGTTATACAAAGGAAAGGTGTGAGCACCCTTTGTATCCATGGTTATCCATGAGCTCTTAATTGCTTAGCTCACTTTTTGTTTGAATTGTTTGAAAAGTGTAGTGTGTGAAAAGTAAAAAAACTTTGTTAAGGACTTTAGCTTGTAAATAAGCGTAGCCTTTTTGAAAGTAGTTTTGAAAAGAAGTGGGAAAAAAGAGATTGGAATTTTGATTTTGAATTTGAATAGAGAAAGCAATCAGGAGCACCTACCCTAAGTTAGAAAAATTGTTCTTTTAGCTTTTCAGTTTGAAAAGACTATCCATACCATAAGAGGGTAGGAAGTCCTTTCGTTGGATGTAAAGGGTCATCGAGGAAGTATCGTTCGCCATAAAACTGTCCCTACCATATAGAGGGTAGGTAGTCTTTAGGGAAGGATAGAATACTCATTTAGGCAACAGGCGAGGATACCTTAGCAATGGGACAATCATCTTTATTTCCGAGGCAACATCGTGGGACAAAATCTTATGATGATTTCAATGAATTAAGGCAGCATTTGCTTTAGGTATCCTCGGAATCGAGAGACTTGACTATTTTAGAATCGTAATTAAAAGGCAACAGGCAGCATAAGAAGGGTTACCCTAAAGGTGTGTGTGTGGCACAATCATGTGGTTCAATTCGGATATTTATCTTATAATTAGTGGGCTAATTTATTTTAGACAAGGCTTGCACTCCCTAGGATTACTAACCACGCAGTTAAAAATAAAGGCAGAATTAAAAGTTCTTACGCTATTACAATAAACACCTGTGGGCAGAAAAATAAAGGCAGGAAAATAAAATCCTAAATCTATTACAATAAACACCCGCAGAGGCAAAATAATAGAAACCCTAAGCTATTATTTGGCTTTGGGGCAGATACAAAAATTAGGCAAATGAATAAAATAAACATAATAAAAGGCAAACCCCAGATGGGGAACAAGTTAACCATAGTTAATAGAATAAATAAGGCAGGGCAAAAAGGCGAATGAAAATAAAAAGGCAAAAAATAAAGGGAAATTAAAAGATTTTTGAAAACAACAGGACGAACCCTGATTTTAAAACATTTTTATAATAAAAAGGGTTAGTAAATAAAGTGATTAATAGTCATGGTGAAAAATGGTTAGCCAAAAATAAAATCAGGGTTTGAAAACCTAAAATAATTAATTAGCCTAATTAATTATATAATGAGAAGTAATATTAAAATTAACCTAAATTGTTTAACCTAAATTAACTAATTAAAATAAAACCTAATCCTAATTATTAATCTAATTAGTAAATTAAAATTAAATAATTTTAAAAAATATTGATCCTAATTCTCTAAATTAAATAAACTATTAAAAAAAACCTAAACCTAGATTTGTTGATTAAAATGGGGTTAGTGATTAATATAGAAAAAAAATAGAAAATAAAACAAATATAAGCAAATAAAAAATAGAAAAAACCATGTGCTTGATCTAGTGTGGAGGTGCTCTGAGGGTTTATGGTGTATTGGTGCTTCCAGATGCGCTCAATCAACTGCCAAGATGATCCAGTGGCCAACAGGTGAGGATGCATGGTGAACTCTCAGGCCATACGCGTTGGATCTGAAATCAAAAAATTTGTAAAAAAAACATTGCCCTACTAGGGATCGAACCCAGGCCATTATAGAAACTCAATCCGCTTTTTCGCGAATCATGCTGCACGCTTAAATCGTTAGTTTAATAATCAAGAAAATACAAGTATAAAAACTAAGTGAATAAAAGGGAAAGTTAAGCAGTCAGAACTGGGGCCCACAGATTTTAAGAGAGGAGAATCAAATAAAAGGGAATTGCCACGCGTGCGTTCTACCATTTAAACTAGCCAATCACATTCCAGGGTCTGGACATGTCGACGGTCAAACCTTGGCCAAACCCTTGTGTTATACCCCAAAATTTGCCCGCATCTTTTTTAGAAAGAAGGCAACAGATTTCTGTCTAAAAATTGGGAGTTTCATATAATCTTGGATTTTATTTCACAAATATCCTGATTTTTATGAATACTCGGTTTTTAGAATTTTTCTTATACGGTATTTTGGTTCGCTGTTGAATTTATTCTTACACAAACGCCAATTACTGTTTATCACTTCACACACGCTGTTTATTTGAGATTTATTTACAGATAAATAGTACTGACGCAATTGGTACAGAATTAAATTTTGCAGGCGCAGAGTCAGAGGATTCAGACTGTACTGGTAACAAGTAAATTATTATTAGTTTTTTGTTTCCCACTAATTTTTGTACTATATTCTATTATTTTCAAAATCTTTTCCTTTCTTTTCAAATCTCTTTCTTTCAAAATCAAATCCTAACTTTATTCTATACATCTCTCTTTTCAAACCCTACCATACACTTTCTTTCAAATCCTACTACCACTCAAATTTTCCTTTTTTGTACGAAATCACTTCATTCCTCAACGTCTCTATCCTTCTTTTCACTCTATAAATACCTCTCATTTTTTCCATAAATTCTCACATCAAATTTCAACTCATTCCTCAAATTTCTACCTCATATTTATTTTCTCTTCTTCCCCGGCAAAAATGGCAAAGTGGATGGATACGTGTTTCCTTATGGTCATCACTGTCTTGGTGGTGATCATGTCTTTTTTCTGTCTACATAGTCCTGAAAAATGCGGACCTGGGTTGCTTACACTCCCGATCATCTATATGTTGTTATTTATAGCATGGGTTTTTAATCGTTATTTTTAAAGTTTGTCGTATCTTTTGTTTTCAAATAATGTACCGTTTATTTGTCGTACTGTTCATTATATTATGTAATATTTGTACTGTCAGTATTAAATGTCGTACTATCTGTCGTAATGTAGTTTAATTATCAAGATAATATTATGTGTGTTTTCTGCTAGGTAAATATTTATTCTTCTGTGCATTAAATATTTTTCAAGGTTATTATCGGTAATTTTGTCCGCGTACAGTATTTTTTTGTTTATTTATTATGTTTGTGTTTTTCTAACAACTCATGTAAATAAATTTTCACCATTAACATAACAAAAAAAAAAGAAAAAAATTAACTTTAACTGTTGAATTTTCACTTTAACTGTTACGTTAATGCCCAGACAGCCAGTTGACTGTCAAACTCGCTGACAGCGCGATTCTCCGTGTTTTGCACCATCAATCAAATCAATCTTTTGCACTTCAAAATTCCAAGATTTTTGTTCTAGAAGTCTTCTGATAATCACATGATCAGCAGAGACTCAGCACTACACAAAAATCAGGTACGCTTAACTGTCTCCTACACAAACAGTCCTTAACTAGGGTTTTTGTTTTTTTTTCAGGAGAACAAGTTTTTTGAGACCTCAAATGGATTTCATGGACCTCCATATGTCTCAAAGTACCACCATACAAATTTTCAAACTTCAATTCGCTCAGACGCACAGTCAGCAGCTCAAACAGTCAACAAACGACCAGTTTGACCGAAAAGTCAACAGACAGTCAAAAATGAAATTTTTTGTCAACATCCATATTTTGTCAAAAGATTCATCATTTGATCATTGGTTGATCATAATTCATCAAGAAAAGATCAAAAATCAACAAAACCCTAAGTTTCAAAATTAGGGTTTTCTCCTAAAAAGTCAACTAAACTTTGACCGGTCATAACTCTCTCCTCGTTCATTCAAAAAATTCCAACCAAAGCTTGTTTTGAAGGAAATTCAATTATCTTTCAAATGCAATTGATCCCATGGTCATTGGATTCACCATTTGAAAAATATGAGCTCAGACATTACAGGTCATTTTCAAAGTCAACAAAAAGTGGTTTTTTGTCAAAGGCCTTAACATCAAGATAACTTCTCCAAATGAAAAAAAGTTTCCAAAGTGGCTTGTAGAGGACATCTTGAGGTTTCTAAAAAGTACAAGAACTCCTTCATATGACCAAAATTGAGGAATTTATGCCTTGTTGAAGTTGGCTAATTTTTGGGAAAATGCATGAAACCAACATTGATCAAAAATGTTTTTTTTCCAAAAGGGGCCAAGTTTCCATGATCCAAACATGATTCTAACAATGTTAAGGGCCTCCCACGACCAACCTAAGGCCCATAACATTTTTATTTCTTTTTTGGTTAAATTTTATTACATTTAAAATTAAATTAAAAAGAAATGATGCAAGATCATTATCCAAAGCTTTGTCTCTTGTTTGAGTCATTAAGATAGCTTATTTTCTGCAACAAAGAGAAGTACATAGCAGGCCTAGAGCAAGAGGGTGAATAAAATTCAAAGCCATGGCCAAAGAATTCAAACTTTTTAATATTAAAGAATTCAAAGATTCAAAGATCATCAATGCTTCTTAACTTAAGTTTGAAGCTCATTCATTGCTTATAAATGAAGTAGCATGCTTCAGCAACAAAAGAGACATGAATTCAGAGCCAATCCTATGCTTATACCACTCTTGTAACAACTTGTAATTTTGAAGAAAATTTGAAATTCGAATTTTAAATTCAAGCTCATTTCAATACAAACTAAACACTCAAACACGTTCCCTAACCTCCACTGAATATATCCCAATCATTTTCAACAAGCAAAGCACTCAGAATCAAGCTCTGTAGCGCACGGTTTGCTCAAACAAAAACTAACCAAAATCTCATTATACATGCATATTTAGCACGATGTAATCATATATTTGAATTTGGTTTGATGTTCTGATCGTTTCTGGACATTTAATTAAGGTTTGGCCACGTATTCACGAAGTTACCATTTTAGGGTTCTTGAGCTCAAATTTAGGGCTTCTCGAATTAGGAAAAATTACAGGTTCAAAGTGGTACCATTGAACTCGTATGAACCAGACGAATTGAACCATGGCCTCGAGTCAAATTTCTTTCACGTTTTTCTTATATTCGTGTTGCACAGGTGTAATAGGTTGAAGCTTTTTACAGCTCCTGCAAATGAGCGGTGTAAAAGAGTATTTCTGATGAGGAAGACAAGATGTGGCGCATTCCTACTGGACATAGCGCGCGCGTTTTTATTTTTTTAAATTTTCTGATTCTGTGTTTTGCAGCGTAGGAACAAGCCATGTGCCATGCGTCCGTGTCCATCAGATCAATCTGATCACTCCATCCAACGCATACGCTTCGCCAGTCCATACCATGGACTCTCTCATCCACCACACATGATTACATTATTATTATTTTTTATTTTATTTAGTTTTCTTTGCAAAATTAATTTAAAATAGTTTTAAAAACCAAAAAAATATAATAAAAATATTTTTAGGTTTATAAAATAATCTATTAATTTTTGACACAAAAATATTTTATTTTTCTTAATGATTAAAATATTTTGTTTAATTAATTAGTATATATTTATATATTTGCTTTTTAATTATTTCAACCTATCAAAAAAAATATGTTCTTTTTATTAAATTTAGTTTATATATTATAGACTAATTTTGTACATAATTAGAATATCTTTCTCATTAAGTTTAACTTATGTGTATAATTGTTTATATAATTATATGTTAATTAGCTTAATAAATTTCCAAAACAACTTCAAAAAATCCAAAAAAATTAGTTTTTGTTTTAAAATTAATTAACCAGCAATATGAACATATTTTAGACTTGATTTTTAGGTTTAAATTTTATTTCTACCTTTTTCTTATTTAATTAAATTAGTTATGCATTAATCCTAATTAAAATCAACCATCTAAAAAATCCAAAAATACTTCCTTTATCTTGTTGCAATTTAAATTCCTAGATAAAGTGTATAGGTTGTCAAAATCATGTAAATAGCGTAGTTTACATTTCCCGCACAATCGATGTAATAGCGTAGATTTACTTTCCGCATTTTACATTCCCGCACTTTAAATTCTGTACATATAAAACTGCGTGTATGTCAAAAATAAAAACTGAAGCGTTAGATCACTAACTTCAAAGATAAAAATATCTGAATCAAAACACAATCACACTTGCACCTCTTAGGGTAATCCCTTTGTTACTCTCTTCAAAATCCATTCTACTGTTTCAAATACAAATCCAAACTTTTGTTTACATCCGGTCAAAAGAGAATTTTCTAAAAGAAATGGGAAAGGACCTTATAAATTTAGGGTAGATCTCCTAATTGCTTGCTCAAATCAAAACAACAAATGTCTCACATATTCATTGTTTTTCAAAACAAAACTTTCAAAAAAAGACAACATTTTGTATATATCCAAATAAGGATCATTACGAAATTAAAGATCTTTTTTTCAAAACATCTTTTCGAAAGATAAAACACTTTGTATACATCCGCACAAGGATCATTACAAAGCCAATTTACAAAGGTATTTTAAAACCACATACAAGCATTTCAAGGCAAGATAAATGATTCAAATAAGTGAGCTAAGCAATTAAGAGCCCATGGATAACCATGGATACAAAGGGGTGCTAATACCTTCCCTTTGAATAACCTACCCCCGAACCCAAAATCTCTTAAAGGTCTTTTTCTGTTTCTTTTATAAACCTTTCCTTAATTGGATAAAATAAAAGTCGGTGGCGACTCTCTGATTTTCAAAACACAAAAACAAAAGAAGAGTCAGTTCGTATCTCTCACGAGATATAAAAAACCGAGGGCGACACCTTGACTCACCGGCGAGCTACCATGGACGGTGGTTTCAGCCTGCTTCTCCGGTCACACCTGCAAATAACCTTTTCGAACAACAACAAGAAAACACTTGTTCCACGTAAAACACAACCAGGAATTCAAATATGGTCTCAGAATTTTAAATAGCGCCCTGGTTTATGCTCTTCGTGAGCTTCTTGTAACTCGCTGGTAACAATGGTGGAACATGGTTCTGGCACAAAAACTCACGAACGAAGGTTCAAAACAATCACAAGCATCAGTATGAACATGAATGTAAACATTTAAATCATTGATAGACCATGAATCGAGAGTTTGAGATTTAAAAGTTTTTACAAACCGATGCAATTTGAAAGGAAGTGATCCGGGATGCCTCAAGTCTCAAGGATGGTTGGGATGGATCTCTGGGGTCTCCAGGAAGAGGATTTAATGCTTAGAATGGAATGGGAATGGCTGTGGATAGAGTTCTCGTATGCCCTAGCTTGTGAGAAATTCTTGAGAGTTTTGAACGTGCTCTTTGAGGCTGCAACTCCTTGTTTCTCGTCCCTGATTCTCTTTGCTTCTTTATAAGAAATAGAATAGGTCACAAGAAATGGGAATAAATCATGGGCTTGGGTGAGAAATATGATTGAAGTTTTTGAATGGAAACTTGCTATTTTTGACTTGAATATTCCTCAATTTTTCTCAATCAATATCTCATGATTATTAGGTCAATATTTGCATAATATTTTATTGAGAAACTTATCAATACCATATCTTTTATATTCATCATTATTTCTTTATAAAATTTTGAATTAAAATGAAAATAATTCAAAATAAAAATAAATAATAATGTTACTAGTAAAAGATGGCGTGGTGGGCTCTTGGATACTTCATGGATATGTTTAGGATCAACAAACTTTGGCCCATTAGTAAAAAAAAATTGGAATTTCGTCAAACTTTAGAGAATCAAATTTCCTTGAGAATGAGCTTTGGTTGGGAAATTTCGGAGAAAGTATGAGAGAGATATGGTCTGTCAAAGTTGGGTTGACTTTCTCCTTAAAAACCCTAATTTAGAAGCTTAGGGTTTTGATGATTTTGGAGCTTTTATTGATGACTCATGGTCAACATTTGATCAAATGATGAACCTAACATTAAAATTTTGATGTTGACTAAAAATCAGGAATTTTGACTGTATTTTGACCACAGTTGACTTTTATGTTAAACTAGTCGATTGTTGACTATTTGAGCAGTTGATTGATCAATCTTGTGAATCAAGGCTTGAAACTTGGAATAGGGATCCTTTGAAGCATATGATAGGCCATGGAGTCCACTTGAGGCATCAGAAGTTGATTTTACTTGGAGAGAAGCAAAACCCTAGTTGTGGGTTGTTTGTTTAGGAGAGTGTGCTTCCAATTAAATCTTGAGCTGTTGATACTTGGATGAGTTTTGTATGGAATCATGGTGGGCAAATTTTGGGGTATGACACACTCACATATGAATCAGAGTCTTATTCATTCCTCCATCTCTCCTCAGAAAGTCAAGCTAATGCACCGGTATAATACTCGCGCCAATCGTTTAAGAATGGAAAACGGTATGGTTGATGATCAAGAGTGGCAAGAAGAAGTTGTTGTCCTTTGCTCCGATATTGAAAGATTAACTTCTATGGTTCAAGACTTGGTGGCTTCTCAGAATCATCCATCAACCCAAGCTCAAACTACTGTGATCTCCGAGATAGAGATTGATCATATTCTTGCAATTCCTGTGACGAATCCTACGACCACTAGACCAAATGGGATAGATATGGATTTCCAGTTGCCTGGACAACAGGTTCCTGTTCCACAAACAACAATTCCTCAGGCTATCATAACCACTACTCCTACTGCAATGAACGTTATCCCTGTCCAAAATGAACAAATTTTCCATGGTGTTCCTCCTGAAGGCATGGGAAGATTGGAAGAATTTGAAGACCAATTTCTGGAAATGCCAAAAGAGATCAAGGCCCTTAGGGGGAAATATCTATTTGGAAAAGAAGTAAATGATTTATGCTTGGTTCTGAATGTTAGAGTTTCGTCCAAGTTCGGACTCCCAGAATTTGAAAAGTATAAAGGGAATTCTTGTCCTCATAGTCATTTGATCATGTATGTAAGGAAAATGTCCATGCACACGGAAGATCAACGCCTGTTAATTCACTACTTTCAAGATAGCTTATCTGGAGCTACTTTGAAATGGTACATGGGTTTGGATAGTACTCACATCCGTACTTTCCATGACCTGGGTGAAGCTTTCATTAGACAGTACAAATACAACATTGATATGGCACTGGAAAGAGATCAACTCTGTGCTATGTCCAAAAGAGAAAAATAGTCTTTCAAAGAGTACACGCAAAGATGGCGTGAACTAGCTGCTAAAGTTATTCCTCCAATGGAAGAAAAAGAGTTGACCAAAGTATTCCTTAAGATACTAAGCACATTTTATTATGATAAGATGGTAGCAAGCGCTCCCAATGATTTTAGTGAAATGGTAAACACGGGGATACGGCTTGAAGAAGGTATCCGAGAAGGCCGCCTGATCAAAGAAGCCAGTTCATCACTATCTAGTTGTGGCATCAAAAGATTTGGTAGTAACTTTACCAAGAAAAAGGAAGAAATTGTGAGTGCCATCTCAAAAGGAAGGAAAATATGGTACCAACCACAACAGATTGCTGCTGTGACTCCAATTGTTAGCCAAGCTTCTCCATAAAATGTGCAGAGACCTCAGCTTAAATAGCCTCGATAACAGGCTCCTCAACTAAATCAACAAAGGAAATATCCACCTTTTGACCCTATTCCGATGACTTATACGGAATTACTTCCTATGTTACTTCAGAAAAATCTAGTTTAATTGAGGGATCATCCTCCTCCTCCTGCTAATCCACCATTCTGGTACAAGGCAGATGCTCGCTGTGCTTTCCACAAGAAAGCTCCTGGTCAAACTGTGGAAAATTGTTACCCTCTTATGAGTGAAGTGCAAAAACTGGTCCGAAGCAACATGCTCACCTTCAAGGATGTCAATCCTAATGTTTAAGTTAATCCATTGCCCAACCATGGGACTGTCAATGCTATCTATACCCAATCCGGTTATGAATACATACACGATGTTCGTGAATAAACTCGATCCTTGGTGAAAATGCACATTGTCTTCTATGGACTTAACTGTTTTCCTCCTCACAATTATAGTGCTTGTTCAATTTGCTTAAACTCCATTTCTGGATGTGAAACTGTGATCAATGATCTTCAGAAACTGTTGGACAAAGGAATCATTAGTATAACAAGGAAGGAAAGAAATGAAGAAGCTCATTCTGTCAACATGGTGCAAGGATGCCTTGGAAGATACCAAGTTTGGGATATTCATTTCATCAGAGAACCAATGGTTTTAGTTCACATAAGGCTATGTCGGTTGGCTTTCTTTCAACACAACCATGCTTCCTGTGATGTCTGTTATGAGAATCCTCGAGGTTGTCGTCAGGTTAGAAGAGAAATTAAGAAGATGTTGGATGAGAGGACTCTCCACATTACCTATGAAAGAGATGATGATAACATTAATGTGGTGACTGCTGAGTTCCCTGTCCCCGAAGCTGTGGAAATATCTTATGATAGTCAAAGCATGGCTGTCATTCCTGTCACAATTCAAATACCAAATCCATTTCCTTACAGTTTTAGTACTACTGTTCCGTGGAAATATGGTGCTACCATCTTGACTGGTAAAGAAGAAGTTAATCCTGGTCCTGAGCCAACTGTCGAGAACATTGCTGATGTAAGCCATATGACTCGAAGTGCTCGTTTGTTTGCACCAATTCCTCCTAAGCCGAGAAGTAATTTGTCTGTACAAGTTCCCCTTAAGAAGGATGTGCTTAGAAAGGAACCCGTTATCACTGAACCTGTCTTTGAGACTAAAGATGATGATGCAGAAGAATTCCTGAATCTGATCAAGAAAAGTGACTACAAGGTGGTTGACCAACTTCTTTAGACACAATCAAAGATGCAACCCTCGAGCAGTTTGACAATGTTATTTCCAACATCACCGTCAACAATGTATTGAGCTTTAGTAAAAAAGAACTTCCCCCAAAAGGACTGGAGCACAATCATGCCCTACACATATCCATGAAATATGGAGAAGATACCCTGACAAATGTGCTAGTTGATACTGGTTCATCCTTGAATGTCATGCCCAGAAGCACCTTAGAGAGACTGTCCTATCAAGGGGCAACTATAAGGCTGAATGGGATTGTTGTGAAAGTTTTTGATGGTTCAAAACGCACTATAATTGAAGAGATTGATCTACCTATCCGCATTGGACCTCATGATTTTGAAATCACCCTTCAGATAATGGATATTTATCTTGCTTACAACTGTTTGTTGGGAAGGCCTTGGATCCATAGTGCTGGAGCTGTCACTTCCACCCTTCATCAAATGCTGAAATTTGTTGTGAGAGACAAGAACAAACTATGTTCGTCAGTCAATTGTCTTCTATTCCCAACATTGAAGATATTGAAGCTCAGTTTCAAGCTTTAGAAGTTGTTAATCCTAAATACGGAAAGAAAGCTGACATGTCCATTTCATCTTGGAAAGACACCAAAGAAGTGGTTGCCCAAGGGTCATATGATTGCTGGGGGCAAGTTATTGAAATTCATGCCAAAAAGAGCAACAGTGATCTAGGATTCGCATCCCAGAAGTCAAAAGGAAAAGAACCTGAGTATGGAAGCTGCAGCAAGACTCTGCATGAAACTTTTCAAAGTGCTGGCTACATCAACCCAGATAAACAAGGCATAGCTGCTATCATTAAATATGTTCTAGCGTGTTCAAGCTTCGTGACGCGTAAAGAGGACAACTCCAACTGGACTTCCATCAGCATCTCTTCTGTTGTTCATGAGTCTAAGTAATTTTCTGTCTTTTAAAAAACCTTCGCTCTGCCCAAGACGAAAGAGTAAGGTGTCGGGCTATTTAAAATAATTCCTTTTGTTCTGCCTAAGACAAAAGTGAACTTATGTAGGGCTTTGTTTCAAATCATTAATAAAAAAAGCAATTTTTCTTCCCTTTTGTTTATTGTTTATTTTTTTCTGAAAATGGTAACATCTAAAAAGCCCACAAAATCAATCAAAATTGTTTTTTTTTCAAATTTTTACATACACCTTTTTCTTTATTTGTTCCTAAAAACCAAAACATAAATCATGTGCAGATTATCTCTTGATAAACCCGCAGAAAACAATGATCCTAGGCCCCCTCCCAACTTTGAATACCCTGTGTACGAAGCTGAAGAATAAAGTAGTGAAGAAATCCCTGAAGAGATCTCCCGTCTACTTGAGCACGAGAAAAAGATCATTGACCGCACAAAGAGCCTTTGGAAGTAATCAATTTGGGTACTGAAAAAGAGAAAAGAGAATAGTGAATTGGGGCATTGTTAGAAATAAGCATCAAAGAGAGAATGGTTGATTTGTTGAAAGAATATGTGGATGTCTTTGCTTGGAGCTATCAAGATATGCCTGGGTTGGATACCACTATTGTAGAGCATAGATTACCGTTAAAGCCAGAATGTCCGCCTGTCAAGAAAAAGTTAAGAAGAACTCACCCAGATATGGCAGACAAGATCAAAGAAGAGGTACAGAAGCAAATCAATGTCGTTTTCCTCGTCACATTAGAATATCCTCAATGGTTGGCCAACATAGTGCCCGTTCCCAAAAATGATGGAAAAGTCAGAATGTGTGTTGATTATAGAGATTTAAACAGAGCAAGTCCAAAAGATGATTTCCCGCTAACCCACATTGATATGCTGGTGGATAACACTGCTAAGTTTAAAGTCTTCTCATTTATGGATGGATTCTTGGGTTACAATCAGATTATGATGGCACCTGAAGATATGGAGAAAACAACTTTTATCACACCCTGGGGCAAGTTTTGTTACTGTGTAATGCCATTTGGTCTAAAGAATGCTGGAGCAACATATCAAAGAGCCATGACGACTCTCTTCCATAATATGATTCACAAAGAAATTGAAGTGTATCTGGACGACATGATTGCCAAGTCTGCATCAGAAGAAGAACATGTGGGGCACCTGCTGAAGTTGTTCCAACGTTTGAGAAAGTACAAGCTTCGTCTAAATCCAAGCAAGTGCATATTTTGTGTCCGCTCTGGAAAACTCCTGGGTTTCATTGTCAGCCAAAAAGGTATTGAGGTTGATCCCGACAAAGTCAAGGCCATTCAAGAAATGCCTCCTCCAAAAATAGAAAAGCAAGTTAGAGGATTTCTTGGAAGGTTAAATTACATCTCCAGATTTATCTCTCACATGACAACAACTTATGGACCAATATTTAAGCTTCTATGCAAGGATCAAGAGTGTAAATGGACAGAAGAAAGCCAAAAATCTTCTGAGGATATCAAAGAATACCTACTGGAACCTCCAATTTTGAGCCCTCCGGTGGGAGGAAGACCTTTGATCATGTATTTTACCATACTCAAAGATTCTATGGGGTGTGTGTTGGGTCAGCAAGACGAGTCTAGTCGAAAAGAGTATACCATTTATTACTTGAGCAAAAAGCATACCGATTGTGAAACAAGATATTCACTGCTTGAGAAAACTTGTTGAACTCTTGTATGGGGTGCTTACCGGCTAAGGCAGTACATGTTGACTCATACGACATATCTCATATCCAAAATGGATCCAATCAAATACTTATTTAAGAAACCTGCATTGAGTGGAAGAATTGCCCGCTGCCAGATGTTATTATCAGAGTACGACATCCACTATCGTGCCCAAAAACCCATCAAAGGAAGTGTTTTAGCTGATCATTTGGCCTCTCAACCTATTGATAATGATCAATCCTTGCAAGACGATTTCCCAGATGAAGAAATCATGTATTTGAAATCAAAAGATTACTGTTATACCCCAAAATTTGGCCACATCTTTTTTCAAGAAAACTTCAATCTAAAAATTAAGAGTTTCATATAATCTTGGATTTTCATATCCTGATTTATGAATACTTGGTTTTTAGAATTTTTCTTATACGGTATTTTGGCTCGCTGTTGAATTTATTCTTACGCAAACGGCAATTACTGTTTATTACTTCACACACGCTGTTTATTTGATATTTATTTACAGATAAATAGTACTGACGCAATTGGTACAGAGTTAAATCTTTTGCAGGTGCAGAGTCCAGGGATTCAGACTGTACTGGTAACAAGTAAATTATTATTATCTTTTGTTTCCCACTAATTTTTGTACTATATTCCATTATTTTCAAAAATCTTTTCCTTTCTTTTCAAATCTCTTTTTCAAAAAAATCAAATCTTAACTTTATTCTACACATCTCTCTTTTTTCCAACACTATCATACACTTTCTTTCAAATCTTACTTCCACTCAAATTTTCCTTTTGTACGGAATCACTTCATTCCCCAACGTCTCTTTCCTTCTTTTCATTCTATAAATACCTCTCATTTTTTTCCATAAAATCTCACATCAAATTCTAACTCATCTCTCAAATTTCTACTTCATATTCATTCTCTCTTCTTCCCCCGGCAAAATGGCGAAGCGGATGGAAACGTGTTTTCTTATGGTCATCACCATTGCTACGGTGATCATGTCCTTCTTCTGTCTGCATAGTCCAGAAAAATGTGGACCTGCGATGGTTACACTCTCGATCATCTATTTTCTGTTGGTCATAGCATGGGTTATTAATCGTCATTCTTAAAGTTTGCCGTATCTCTTATTTCTTAATGTACCGTTTACTCGTCGTACTGTTCATTATAGTATGTAATATTTGTACTGTCAGTATTAAATGTTGTACTATTTGTCATATTGTTGATTAATTATCCAGATAATATTTTGTGTGTTTTCTGCCAGTTAAATATTTATTTTTCTGTGCATTAAATGATTTTCAGGGTCATTATCGGTAATTTTGTTCGCATACAGTACATATTATTTATTACGTCTGTGTTTTACTAACCACTCATGTAAATAAATTTTCACCATTAACACAAAAAAAAAAACAAAACAAAAACAAAAAAATTATATTAACTTTGACTGTTGAATTTTCACTCTAAACAGTCAGTTGACAGTCAAACCACTGACAGTGCAATTCTCCGTGTTTTGTGACATCAATCAAATCAAACTTTTGCATTTCAAAATTCCAAGATTTTTGTTCTAGAAGTCTTCTGAATATCACATGATTAGCAGAGACTCAACACTGCACAAAAATCAGGTACGCTTAACTGTCTCCTACACAAACAGTCCCTAACTAGGGTTTCTTGTTTTTTTTTCAGGAGAACAAGTTTTTGAGACCTCAAATGGATTTCATGGACCTCCATATATCTCAAAGTACCATCATACAAATTTTCAAACTTCAATTCGCTCAGACGCACAGTCAGCAGCTCAAACAGTCAACAGACGACCCGTTTGACCAAAAAAGTCAACAGACAGTCAAAAATGAAATTTTTTGTCAAAGTCCATATTTTGTCAAAGGATTCATCATTTGATCATTGGATGATCATAATTCATCAAGGAAAGATCAAAAATCAACAAAACCCTAAGTTTCAAAACTAGGGTTTTCTCCTAAAAAGTCAACTGAACTTTGACTGGTCATAACTCTCTCATCCTTCATCCAAAAAATTCAAACCAAAGCTTATTTTGAAGGAAATTCAATTATCTTTCAAATACAATTGGTCCCATGACCATTTGATTCACCATTTGAAAAATATGAATCAAGACATTACAGGTCATTTTCAAAGTCAACAAAAAGACACTTTTTTTAAAAGGACACACAAGGAGCATGGAAAATCATTTTGACATGAGACCAAAGACATTGGTTAGAGGACTCCTTGAGGTTTCCAAAAAGTGCAAGATCTCCCTCATATGATAAATATTGAGGGATTTACACCTTGTTGAATTTGGCTAAATTTTGGGAAAATGCATGAAACCAACATTGATCAAAAATGTATTTTTTTCCAAATGGGGCCAAGTTTTCATGATCTAAACATGTCTACCATGATGTAAAGGGCCTCCCACGACCAAGACAAAGCCCACATCATTTTTTTTCCATTTTTGATTTAATTTTATCATATTTAAGATTAAATTGAAAAAGGAAAATGGAAGGATAATGCATAGCTTAAATCTTAAGCATGACTCATCAAGGAATCTTCAATTTTCTGCAGCAAAATGAAGTACAAGGCAAGAGAAGTGAAGAAGAGCAAGACTTAGTCAAATATTCAAAGATTTTTAATATTTAAAAATCAAAGTTTCAACAAAGACATAAATGCTTCTAGCTTAGTTTTTAAGCACCTCTTGGCTTATATAAAGGCTAGCATACTCCACCAAATAGGGAGACACGAGGGAGACACGAGAGACAGGAGAGAGACACGAAAATAGCAAGAGCATAGCCATAAACTTCACAAAATTCTCACAAAAATATCATAGCTTTGTAATTTTCATTTCTTGGTTTTTAGCCATTATCAATACAAACTAAGCACTCTAATCATCTCCTGGGATCTAATATAGTAAGTTGGGATCATTACTCATGGCTACATGTCCATAAAACTCATGCTTTGAAAGTTACATATTCATGCATTTTTTCTAACTTTCGAATCTCACAACTAAACATGTTTCAATGCCAACTAACACTTCTAACAAGTTTCTAAGATGGTTTAGGGAAGGTTTGAACACTTACATGCAAGTTTCCACGTGAGAATACACATGTACTATTCTTGAAGTTTCAAGTATGTGAACATTCGAATACCATGTTACAAGCGTTTTTAGCCAAAACTAATGCCACCATCGTGTTCAGGAGGTCATTTTAAGTCGACCTGGGTGCCCCTTGTTTTTGTTAATGGCCGTTTTTGTAGGTTTTTAAAAGCATGGAAATCTGAAAGAAAATCCGCAGGAAAATCCGCAGGTAAGTTTGCAGGAAAATCCGCAGGTACCAAGGAGGAAGATGATGAATAGTAGAGGAGACTTTTTGACCACACGCATGGCAATTCCTCTTCCTCCCATTCGCTGGTCAACCAGCGTGGACTCCACTTGGAATGTTTGAATTCTGAGTGATCACATGCAGCACCTCTATTCACGTGTACCATGCAATCATAATCTGAGCCCTTGGATCCTCTCAACTTTTCATCTAACGCATCAAAATATGCAGCCACACCATAATCCATCATAATCAACCACACATGATCATATCTTTTTATATTTTCTATTTTATATTAATTTCTTTGCAAAATTAATTAAAAATAGTTCTAAAAATAAAAAAAATACAATAAAAATATTTTTAGGCTTCTAAAATAATATTTTATTTTCTGATATAAAAATATTTTATTTTTCTTCATAATTTAAATATTTTGCATAATTAATTAGTTTATATTTATATAGTTGCTTTTTAATTATTTCAACCAATCAAAAAATCATAAAAAATTTGTTCTTTATATTAAATATAGTTTATATATTATAGGCTAATTTTGTACATATTTAGAATAATTTTCTCTTTAAGTTTTACTTATTTGTGTAATTATTTGTATAATTATATGATTATTTGACTTAATAATTTCAAAACAATTTCAAAATTCCAAAAAAAATTAGTTTTGTTTTAAAATTAATTGACAAGTATTTTGAACATATTTTAAACTTAATTTTTAGGTTTAAATTTTATTTCCATCTTTTTTTCATTTTAATTAAATTAATCATGCATTAATTATAATTAAAATCAATCATAAAAAATCCAAAAACACTTCTTTTATTTTCTTGCAACTTAAATTCCTAGATAAATGTATAGGTTGTCAAACTCATGTAAATAGCGTAGTTTACATTTCATGCACAATCGATGTAATAGCGTAGATTTACTTTTCGCATTTTACATTTCCGCATTTTAAATTCCAGCACATATAAAACTGCGTGTATGTCAAAGATAAAATTGAATCGTTAGATCACTAACTTCAAAGATAAAATATCTGAATCAAAACACAATCACACTTGCACCTCTTAAGGTAATCCCTCTTTTACTCTCTTCAAAAGTCAAGATCAAAATCAAATGCACAATCGAACTTTTGTTTACATCCGGTAAAAGGATAGTTTTTTAAAGGAAATAGGATAAGACCTTATAACTTAGGGTAGACCTCCTAATTTGCTTGCTCAGATCAAAACAAACAAATCTCTCATATATCATTGTTTTTTCAAAATAAAACTTTCAAAAAGACAATACTTTGTATATATCCAAACGAGGATCATTACGAAGTTAACGTTCTTTTTTCAAAAACATATTTTGAAAGATAAAAACACTTTGTATACATCCGCACAAGGATCATTACAAAGTCAATTTACAAAGGTATTTAAAACCACATACAAGCATTTCAAAGCAATAGAAAAGTGATTGAAAACAAGTGAGCTAAGCAAATTAAAGAGCCCATGGATAACCATGGATACAAAGGGTGCTAACACCTTCCCTTTGTATAACCTACCCCCTTACCCAGAATTTCTTAAAGGTCTTTTTTCTGTTTCTTTTATAAACCTTTCCTTAATTGGATAAAATAAAAGTCGGTGGCGACTCTCTGATTTTCAAAAAACACAAAAGCAGAAAGAAAAGAGTCAGTTCGCGTATCTCTCCGCGAGAGGTATGGTAAAAAACCGAGGGCATGACAATTACGAAGAGCCTTTACATGGAGAAGGACCTGATCCTGAATCCCGATGGGGTTTGATATTTGATGGAGCTGTTAATGCTTATGGCAGAGGAATTAGGGCAGTCATTGTTATGCCACAAGGTTCTCACATACCATTTACTACAAGAATGATGTTCGACTGCACCAACAATATGGTAGAGTACGAAGCTTTTATCATGGGACTAGAAGAAGCCATTTATCTTATAATCAAGATTCTGGATGTGTATGGAGATTCTGCTCTAGTTATCAATCAAATCAAAGGAGAATGGGAAACACGTCATCCTGGTTTAATTCCTTACAGAGATTATGCCCGAAGACTGCTGACCTTCTTTAACAAAGTTGATTTCCATCACATACCTCGTGAGGAAAATCAAATGGCAGATGCATTGGCTACCTTGGCTTCCATGTATCAGGTGAAGTTTCCAAGTGAAGTTCCTCCAGTTATAATCATGCGCCTGGATAAGCCCGCTCTTGTATTCACTGTTGAAGCTATCAAGGATGACAAGCCGTGGTTTTATGGCATTAAAGTCTTCTTACAAAAATAATAGTACCCACCCGGGGCATCCAGCAAAGACAGAATAACTTTGAGAAGATTGTCTGGTAATTTCTTCCTGACCGGGGGCTCTACAAAAGGAATTTTGACATGCTATTGCTCAGATGCATGGATAGACACGAAGCAAACCAATTTATGCAAGAAATTCATGAAGGATCTTTTGGCACTCATGCAAATGGACACGCAATGACAAGAAAGATACTAAGAACAGTTTACTATTGGATGACAATGGAATCTAATTGCTACAGGTATGCGAAGAAGTGCCACAAATGCCAGATCTATGCTGATAAGATCCACGTGCCTCCGACGCTTCTCAAGGTTATCTTGTCATACCCTAATTTTTGACCCCCCTGAGATGACATATCTTCAGGATTTTTCATCAAGTCAAAGCAAGTATCCAGAACAGCCTAACATTCAATCAAGGGTGTTCAAAGACAAGAAAACTCAGGCAAAGGATCAATCAATAGAGGGATTAGTCTCTAATACAATCATAAGACTCAAAAGCCTCATTATTACACCTATGATTGATTAAGACACCCAGTCATCTAAGTACAGGATTACTCAGATCAACAGACTAGGGTTTGGAGCCTATCAAGGACTAAAATCAGGGATCACCTTTGGGAAACCCTAAAAAGCCCTAAGGGACCATTCAAAGACATCAATCATCTTCAAACAACTCATATGACAAGATCCACTGGACATTACACCTCAGTTCAAAGTCTACAATCATCATTGTCCTCTGGTCGACAATTAGGGTTTTTGACCTAATTCACCAAGATAGTTGACTTTTAATCAGGGCATGGATCCAAAACTCAAGACATGATTCAAGAATCTCTACTACCTCAATATAATCCATTTACATCATTCATTTGAGGAAAAGATCTTGTTTCTACACAAAAGCCCAAAAATTCACTTTGTTAGGAAAAGTCAACTGTGTGGGATCATCATTGACTTTTAAGGTTTTTGGTCAAAAAATGACTTTCAAAGATCAATATCATCAATATATGGATGTCAAAGTCATTTGACCAAATAAATTCAAAGAAATTCATCAAGGAGCAAAAAGTCGGGAATTAGGGTTTTTAAGGGCATGGTGAGAACTCAAAATTTCACCTACACAACTCAAAAAACTTCCAACATGAAAGTTGTAGATCTTGCAAAATAAAACAACATCTTACAAAGGAACTTTTTTCAAAAGATCAATCATTTAAGAGTTTTGAAAATTTTGAAGTTTTAGGTCATAAACACTTAGAAAATTTTCTAAGTGTTTTAACCTAGTTTTCATCCAACTATTGGGCTCATTTTTCACAAATTTCCCAAATGATTCTGAAGAAGACATAAACTAATGATTTGAAGTAGATGTTTAGGGCTTTCCAAATTGTGTTCAACCTTCTCCAAATTCAATTTGAGCTAAGAGTTATGCTTGTTCAAAGTTGGCCTCATGAAGTAAAATTATAGGTCATGCATCATTTTTGAACTTTGAAATTTTGTGCACATGACCTCAATTATGGATGCTACACGACCCATAACACATCTGAAAACATACCATGCATTCATTTTCACCATGCCATGATAATTGAAGAAGATTCCTAAAACAAGAACATGTGATTATGTAATGATTACATTTGTGAATTTATGGCAAATTGATGAATCACCCAAGGAATCTTCTCACCAACCAATTAGAGCTCACTTTGCATCTGAATTGTCCCCTAAGATCAGATAGAATCAATGGATAGGGGAGGTGGCTCGAAAATGCAATGATCACACTTGGATATTCTTTGAAATTTCTTCATGGCTAAGAAACCAAACTTGCTTCACTAAGCAAGCTCACTCTCCCAATCAGTACTGAGACATTTGCCTATAAATAGGAGAGCATACTTCAGTAGAAAAAGACACCAAAGCAACCATATTCCTTGCTTTCTCTTTCTCTTCTCATGTTCATTGTTTTTCAAAGTTCTTTGGCAAGAAGAATCGATTTCTTCAAACCAGAGCTTATCTTTGGAAAGTGAGCATTCTAACATCTCAAGGGAGTTCATTTGAGGTGATCCAAGCACCTGGATCACTTCTGTAAGTGGAGGAACACCATTGTTGCTCTCACTTTGGAGCATTTGCAGTTGGAGGTCCATGGAGTAATTCAGGAGGTTCCGAGCCAAGCCAATCATCCAGGCACACTCCTCAGGTCATAGTGAAGCTAACCAGGTGGCTGCAGCTCATCTGTAACTCGAGAATCATCACCCTCCATGTTCACTTGAAGCTGAAATCGAGGGAGGTCCACAGAGCAATTCAGGAGGATTCAAGCTCCAATAAGCATTCAGTTAGCATCATTGAGTCTCAGGGAAGCTATTGAGATCATTCATTCAAGCCCAGGTGCTCTCTATCATCCTCACGACCTCCATTTTCAGAGGTAAGTTTTTGAACCTCACCTCTTTAATTTAAGTACTCTTTGAGTTAAAGCTCTATTCTATTTTGTTTAGCATCATCAGAGGATTGAAAACCCTCTATCATCTTGCATTTATTCATCGTGTTTGTCATTTAATTTCAAATTTAGGGTTTATGTGTTCTTAGAGTTTTCTGAGAAATTAGGTAGCTATAGTTCATATAAATAAATGTTAGTTACATATCTGGATTCGTGAGGAAATTTAGAACAAGATTGATGTTTACATCATGTCATTTAGTTGAGAAACCAGAGAGTTAGGATTTTGGAAATCCTTGAGCTCGAGGAAGAAGATGACTATGGCCATGGCGCGCAAAATTTAAATCTGGGGCCAAAGTTTATTTTATTTTGAATGATAGGTGTTCCTTAAACGACTGAACAAACTTGCCCTAGTGGCCTCCTATACGCCCTTAGTCTCATCATGCCTCAAGTCTGGGGTTCGAATCCCCCTCGCCCCAGACTTTTTGATTCTTTTATTTTTCAATGATTTACTACTTGTTTTAAAACATAACCAAATGAGTGCAAGTTACTATCACCATGCGCGCGCTGGCCCAGTGGTTTGGTTTTGGGTGTGTGACCTAAAGGGCGTGAGTTCAAGCCTTGGTGAAGACATTTCTATATTTTTTACCACTTTTCACACTTATTTTCTTCACAACTTCACATGAATATTTAACCTATCAAATTAAATCATTTTCACTTCATTTTTTACACACTTGTCATTTAATATATCTATTTTGTGAATAATAAAAAAAATCATAAAAATATTATTTATTTCATATATTTTTATTAGGTTTAAAATAGTATGTTTTTAAGTGTTTTCTTAAATACTTTAAATATATATTGTCACCTTATTTTAACCTAATCACTTTGTAAATAATTTTATGATAAAACCCTAATTGTTTAGGTCTTAATTAGGTAAAGATCTTTATTTTTACCTTAATTAAGTTGACTTTTGTCAATTTTCAAAACTGTTTTCAATCTCCGAATAAATCAAATGATTAGGGTTTTCAAACAACAAAACCTTGTATCATTCAAAATCATTTTCAAATTTCTCTCATAACCAGTACTGTAAAGTACTGGGCCTCTAATAGAGTGTAAGTCCCAAAAACCTTCTCTTCTTAGCTTGTTTTCAAAACTGTATTTTCAAAATCTTCTTTCTGTTTTCAAAACATTCTTCTGGTATTTGAAGGGCATTATTCCCGGTGAAACTCTTCAGATACCTATGTGACCTTTGTCCATCTTCACTTCTTCTGTTTTCAAAAACCATTAACTGTTTATCATATATATATTCAACTGTTATCCACCAATTACTGTTGAGGCTCTGTACATACTTCTCCAAAGGCCTCCACTCCATCCAGGTTAGGCTTTACAAGCTTTCAATTTACAGTCTTTATTTAAATTACTGTCAAATATAAATTGTGCATATATATTAGTTTAGAACTACGTTCGAGTATAAGCCTTAGGACAGTTAAACTATATATATATTATAGGAATATGACCTAGGATTGAGAATGTCTTCCCGGTGAAGGCTCTTTCCTAATTAGAGATCTGTAGTTCAAACCCCCAAGATGAATTATTCCCGGTGAAACATCTTGGTAAAAACCTTAGAATCCAAATAATAGGACACATCCACCCAAAGAGGAATTATTCCCGGTGAAACCTCTTACCCATTTGCTTAGAGCCAAAATAAGTTCAAAACTACATAAGCTTTCTCTTGTGCTATAACAAGGACCCTCGATTAGCCTCCTCTTGGGCTTTGTACAAGGACCCACAGGCTTCTTAAAAGCATTTCCAGCTTCCTCTTGAGCTTGTATACAAGGACCCATCAGGTTTCTTATAAACATAGGAACAGGTCTTTAGTCACCTTTTAGCCTACCCTGGTGAGTTTCTTCCAATTTAAACCAGACTTTAAACAAGCTAAGTTTGTCTCAATTCTACATTGAGTACATTTTTGGAATGAGAGACATGGGCAGTCTCTGTCACCCTTATATTCATCAATCTTCCTTAGCAGAGTCTAGGATCTATGTTTATTTTCTCCTCAGCATGTGTCAGCCTTCATCTTGGGCTTTAAACAAGAAGTCTCCACTAGATAATCTTTCTGCCAACCTTTTCAATAAATTCCCTGGAAAGGGTTAGCCTCCAAAGTCAATTAAAATCAACCTCCTTTTCAATAAATTCCCTGGAAATGGTTAGCTTCCACACATTCTTTCATTTTTAATATAAACCCCTGGAAAGGGTTAGCCTCCAAAGTCAATTAATAAAAATGTCATTTCTCTTAGGAGATAATTTCCCCAAAAGAGTCAAAACCCCTGGAAAGGGTCAGCCTCCAAAAAAAAACATGATAAAGTCAGTCTTTCACCAAATAAATTCACCAGCTGAGTCAAAATCCCTGGAAAGGGTTAGCTTCCAAAGAAAAACAGTCTTTCAATAAATAAAATCTCCTCAGTAGAGTCAAAACCAACAAAAATAGTTAGCCTCAACCTTGGGCTTCATACAAGGCACCCAAACAATAAAACTCCCCTGTTAAGAGTCAGCCTCAACCTTGGGCATTGTACAAGGCAGATAATAGAGTCTCCCCAGTGAGTTCTTCATCATTTAGTAGCCACAACCTTGGGCTTTGTACAAGGCAGATAAACCATATTTTCATGTGTCAAAGATTCCTAACACCTAGGATCTTTTCCCCTTAGAGTCATCCATACTCAGTTTATTTAAGAGTCTGCCACAACCTTGGGCTTTGTACAAGGCAGAAAATAATGTTTTCCCTAGCTACAGTTAGCCACAACCTTGGGCTTTGTACAAGGCACATAAAATAGAGTCATTCATTCAATTATCCTCAACAGTTAGCCACAACCTTGGGCTTTGTACAAGGCACATAAATAGAGTCTCCCTAAGTAGAGTTAGCCTCAATTCTGGGCTTTGTACAGAACACAAAAATACCCTGTAATTAATCCCCATTGGAGTCATCTCCCAGAAATAATAATTAATTAATCAATCAAAAAGCCTCAAGCTTGGGCCTCATACAAGCCAGCTAAAGTCAAATCTTTTATACAGTAGATAGACATAGCTTATCTCTATAGAGAGATATTTTTACTACTCTACCACATTCAAACAAACAAACATTTCATTTCAATTTTAATCAAGTCTCCCATTTAGGATTTTGAAAGGCATGAGCTAGCAGTAAAACCCAGACATGTGGTAACTTTCCCTAATTTGGATGAGCATCTTTCTTTCATTTAAGAGGCATTTGACTGGTATACTTGCACATACACAAGTAAGGTCCCCCTCTTGAATGAAATGAATTCAGTTATTCTGTCACTCCTTTAAATGTTTGTGGTAGAATAGTACAAATACCTCTCTGTAGAGATGATTTCATGTCTCTTTACTGTAAACAGAGATTTAATTCCAAGCTTCAACCTTGAGCTTTAAGCAAGGCACCCAAAAATAATTAATTTCCCTAGTTAGTTCCCCGAACTACATTAAGCTCTGACTTCCACTAGGGATATGTAGGCATGAGGTTCACAAGGAATCTCAGCGAGCTAATAAAATACCAAAAATAGTCAGTCTGTCTATCTGTCTGTCTTTCTTTAATCAATTCATTTCTTTCTCCTAATACAAAGGAGAAACTTTCCCAATCATTAGCAATAAACACAATCACAATGACACAGAGAAGGTTCCTGTAGAGTACTACAGATATGTAGGGTGTTTAAACACTTCCCTATGTATAACCGACCTCCCGGACTCCAGAATTTCTAGTCTAGGTGAAATCCCCACACTTAGCAAACTCCTAGGGTTTAGTTGAGATCTTTTTTTCCCTTTCCTACTCGTAGGACCAATAAGAAAGTTCGTGTGATATCGTAGGAAGAACTGAAACAAAATTCATCCCACCACGGGCGCATTCTCCTTCCAAATTTCGCGTGAAGGGTTTAGCGTGCCGTCCTCCCAAGTGAAACGGGGAGGTAAAGAAAACGACCACCACAGAAAAATGGTGACTCTGCTGGGGATATAAGTGTTAAAAACCTTGGTTTTTCATCCAAACCAATGGTTGACCTGTTGCTGGTCCAGCCCCAATGAGGAATTAGGGATGCCAAATTCCCCCTCAAACAAGAGAGGTCCTGCCTAACCTCTGTGTCATATCATGTGTTTGCTGCATATATATTTGTTTATTTTGTTTATTCTGTATCGGAAAAGGGCTTGATTCCCCCTTGTGGTGAGAAATCCTATACCCGGATTTGAGTGCAACATAAGATAGGATGGAGGATGTCTTCCCGGTGAAGACCCTCTAATCTTGGTTTCCAAGTCTACTCTTGGGATTTGCCTGGCTGGTTGTGATTAACTGCGCCACTGCATTCCGAGACTGATTTGTACCAAGAGGACCTAGAAACACATTAACCCCACTTAAAGCCTTTTTTAGGACGTAGAGCGGTGATTACGGAAGTAATTGTCACGCAGATACTACACTCAGAGAAAACTCTCTTATAGATACCAATCAACGTATCTTTAAGGTTGAGCAAAAACTCTGAGACCCTTAGAACCCGTTCTACAGGTACAAAAATCCTTAACCTTAGTTTACCATTGGGGCGGGGATTGCGTTTTGACTTCATGACCACTATACCCTTCAACGCCATGTTTGTTTAAAACTCTTGTGTGTGCATTCATGCATTCATGCATCATTCATTAATAAACAACTAAAAACAAAAAGAGTCTTTTTCGAGTCGTTTTTCAAGGAAACTAAATAACGAACGTTTTGAACTTCATAGAAAGAGAGAAACGGAGAAAGGACTTAAGGATCTATATTATGGATTACGGAAGAAAGAGAGCTAGGAAATACACCTTCAAGATTCCCCAGGTCGAGGAACTGGGAAAGCTCGGAAAACTGGTGGTCAACCCCCAGGCTTTCAAGGAGAAGTATGGAAAACTTCTGCCTTTGCTCAATACCAACATTGTGGATGGAATCCTTCCCACCTTGGTACAGTTTTACGATCCAACGTATCACTGCTTCACCTTTCCAGATTATCAGCTCATGCCTACGTTAGAGGAGTACTCTCGTCTGATTGGAATACCCGTGTACGCGCAAGATCCGTACTCCGGTTTGGAAAAGAATCCTGACGACATTATCATTGCTGCAACTACTCCTTTGAACGTAGTCGACATCAGAACTCATATGGTGAGTAGAGGAGGAATTCAAGGATTGCCCTCCAAATTCCTGTTTGATCAAGCTCGATACTTCGTCAGCATCCAAGATATGAGCGCTTTTGAGGAAGTCTTGGCTTTGCTTATCTACGGATTGTTTTTGTTCCCTAACATTAACGATTTCGTCGACATCAATGCAATTAAGATCTTCTTAATTGGAAATCCAGTTCCAACCTTGCTTGCGGATGCTTATCACTCTGTGCATTCAAGAAACCTGCAGCGAGGAGGATTAATCACATGCTGCGTACCGTTGTTATACGAATGGTTCGTTTCGCACCTGCCAAAGTCTAGCACTTTCTGGAATATGAGGGATGGCCTTTACTGGTCACAGAAAATCATGTCTCTCACTCATACAGACATTGATTGGTGTAGTCCTGACAACGACGAAACCAAGATCATCTTCAGTTGCGGAAGTTTCCCCAACATACCCCTTATTGGAACTAAGGGAGGAATTAGTTACAATCCAGCTTTAGCCCGTCGTCAATACGGCTATCCTATGAAAAATATTCCAAGTAACATCCAATTGGAAGGTCTGTTCTTCAAGAACATCGACGATCATGGCAACATGCTAAAGAAGGAAATTGTCCAAGCCTGGCGTCTTGTTCACAGCAAAGGGAGAAGATTGTTAAGAAAACATCTTTGCATCTCCCTGGATCCTTACCTTCAATGGGTACGCGTCAGAGCATTCAAGCTCAGGATGCCATATCAACATCAAGAACCTATTCCCCTAAGGGAACCAATTTACCTTTTCTCCACCGATGTTGAAAAACTGCAAGCGGCATTAAACAAGGTATGCCAAGAAAGGAATGCTTGGAGGAACAAGTATCGAATTGTCAACACGGAAAATGTTGAAATTCAGAACATCCTAAGAAGGAAGGATGAGTTACTTGAAGTACTCGATCGACAAGTGACACAATCGTCACTTTCTCATCATATCCCTCCTGCTTCCTGGATCATCGATCAGCTCACGTCAGAGAACGCTCAGCTCAAGAAACA